>NW_024346667.1:7594288-7753449 GCF_902729225.1 Pteropus medius | reverse complement strand
GTCAAATAATATAACATATTGAAATAGTTTGCTTTTTCTAAGAAATTCTAAGCTACTTGAGAATAAAAATTCTAAAATAAAGGCATTAATCATGTGGTTAGTTAGTCTATACATGCTTTAGAGATACTCTAAAGAGACATTCTAGCAATTTTCTTTTATTTTCAAACACATTTTCTGTAATGTGAAAATTATGTAAAATCAAAACCAATTTCACTTAACAAAGAATTATTAGGAAATTGTTTACCTCGAGACCAGGAAACCTGACTTGTAAGTAAGTAATATTACTTGTGTTTCTTGTACTTGTAATTCCTACATTAATGCTAATATTTATTTATACTTCTGCTAAATGTTCTCATACCTCACCATTTTTTAAAAAGCAACTAAATAAAAGCTACTGATAGCTACAGGATAAATGATTTTTAGAAAAAATCAAATAAAAAGAGCAAATACTATTTAAACTTTTAAATGAACTGTATAACAAGAATATAGGTCTGTACAGCACAGTTACACGCGTCTGCACACCTGTACCACTACTTCCACTCCCAGGCTTCCAGAGGCCTAATTCAGTTCTGAGATACAAAATGCTATAGTTATGTTTCAAATAAAAAATTAAAAATCACTAACTCTCTTAGTATACAGTAATTATAAGATACATTTAATCATAAATTTAATGAAAGAATAAAAATTTGGTAAATTTTTAATTGTATTTATAATTAAGCATCCCAATTCATTTGAGTACAGATAGGATATGTTTCAAAGGAGTTAATGTTTGAATTGGCAAGAATGTTCAACATTATGGGCTTGGAATTTTAAGTATTTTTCATTTCAAACACATGTAATACAGCCTTCTATACACATACACACACACACACACAAACACACATACAGATTTAAAATGAACTGGTCTGTTATGTTTGCATGTGCTGGATTTCAAACACTAGTGGTAATGTTTCCTTAACATTGATATATGACCTTTGTAATTTACATTGAAGAAAGCTGTTTTTTTCAGCCTAATTAGAACTGTTTCAAATTTTCCTGCTAAATATATGATATAAAGTCCTTTCAACTTTTTTATTCTAGAGTTTCTTTCCATGTCAACTTTGTTCCAATCAAAATATGCTTTGAATTAAATGATTTTGATTGAATATGTGGATCACATTTCACTTCTAAGATTTAAAGTCCAAAAAGGAAAAGTTTAGCCTGTTCAAACAAAGCAAGAGCAGCCACTTTGCGGAAAGCTATTCACATTTAAGAAGACTGACAAATTGTTTGTGTGCACCATTAGGTCTAGTTTCTGCAATAGTTGCCAGATTTCCTGTCCCCCTAATAAGATACATTAACTCCTTAAATGCTGGCTCTGAATTTGTGATCAACCCAAGTAATTTTAGTAAAAATTTAGTTGCATACATTTCCCTTCTTTGAAATAAATTGAAAGAATAGAAAATTAGTCATGTTATATCAAAAGTTTCAAGAAACAAAGGTCGCAGAAAAATCAATGTTTTTTCATAATGGACAGGTACAAATTCAGAATACAAACATGCTTTCAAATAAGATTTTCCAGAAGTGATAAATCCACATTAATCTCATTTTTTAAAAATGCATTAATTAACTTATTAAGAATTTCTTGTTCAGGTGAAACATAAGGGTGAAAATATTAAAATTATGGTGAACTAGAATCAACTAACATGAGCCTAACATTCTCCCATATTAATTACAATATATCACACCGCTTCAGAATTCAGATATCACCTTAATATAAATATATAACAAAAATGTGAAATTTAATACTATTCACAAAGAAAAAATTAACTTTGGGGGCTTAAAAAAATATGTGTGAAGCTGTGACATTAAGAACAATTAAGTCATGAATACCAAAGGGAAAAAAAAGGAGAATCAAGGATTTAGAGAAAAAAAATTGTGGGATGCTAAGAAAAAAAATAACTGACTTAAAAAAATGAAATTTTGTCAACATACTGAAGTTCCGGCTGCAAGGCAGATAGAGAAATCACTAAAAGGAGTTCTTCTGTGCTTCTAAACTGCCCTTGAACTGTTGGGTAGAAGAGAGATTTTGGAGCTGGCAGCACACTGTTCATTTCTACATTTATATCATTACTGAAGGAAAGTGTGAGTTAGTATCTATCTGGATAAAACCATCAAGCACTTGTGCATCTTTTGGCAGGAGAATCATTCTGTCTACGATTGTTATTGTGTAGTTTTAAATGGAGTCGTCAACCAGCTGTTATATATTTTACACACTGAAGGCCATGTTTCCTTTGAAATTCATAGTTTTAATCTCAACTGAAGTCTGTATTGCTGTGTGCCAAGATCAAAAGGATTAGGCAAACTTGTACAATTACCCTCCTTTTCAGAGAGATGATTTTTTCCTAATGTTTAAAATAGTCCTATATGCTGACATTTTATCCAACTATTTTCTTTAGAACTACAGAACATTAAAACATTTAATTAACATTTCAACCTTAGGTCACTCTTAATCTAAAACCTAGGAATTCATAATATACAGATATTTTAAACTAGTTATAATAATACGCATAGGGAGATGGAGCTTTTAAAAAAATTCTATTTGGTAAAAACGAATGGGAAACTATAATAAAAGGATTGATATACCTATCCATTTTATTATTTGTTTGCATTTTGCATGACTTCATTCAAAAAACAATTCAGAACTTACAATGATGCATAATCAAGATAAAATAAATTTAACATAAGTAAGGTAATGCAAAAATAAGGATAAGAAGTACATAAAAATAACATCATGAAATTCTATAGACTTGTTAAAGGTGCACCATGTAGTTGGCCCTAAGCTTTCTAGCAGGCAACATAAAGAAACACGAACACTTACAAGAATCAAATATGACCATAACGTAAAAATAAACCAGATGGCCTAGAAAAACACATTATTTCTATTTCTGAGATAAGAAATTCCTCCCTTGGCAATATGATGGAATCCAGGTATGTGACTCTCGGAGGGACTGACTTAATCCTGGGATAGATTTAAAGTACAGACAAATGGAGAGACTACATATTCTTCAGGCAATCCTGCATAAACATTATTTCTCTTAGGTGAGGCTCTGGATGGTGAAATCTAGATTATACTCTAAGACAAGTACCTGGAATATAGCCATTTTATTTTGTCAGTTAAATGTAGAGCCACATGCTTCAACAACAGCTAAACTGAGTCACAAGACTAAAGATCTCTTAAAAAGGTAAAGGGCATAAGCAGAAAGACACAAACAAGCCTCCATGGAAGGCAGGCCCACCTTCACTCAGAAGGAATACCGGCTTATCCTAAGATAGGTCCAAGACTTTCCTCAGAAAGTAATTTATGATGTTAAAATCCCTAGAAAATTAGTTCTGAGTGTTGTTAATTTCTGTTATGATCTCTAAGATAAATGAGTCATAAAAACATACGCTTAAGTAATTAAAGTATTAATCTAAAGTTCTCAATTTCCACCTAGGTATAGAAAAAAAGAATAGGTTTCTTCATCAATAACCATTGAAAAATGTATTAATATGCTGTATGAACTTCTGGAGGTTTCATTTTATAGTCAGTTACAAAAGGAAGAAAAACAAAACAAAAAAATTTAATCCCTTCCCATTTGCTTATCCAAATAGATCTGATAAATACTAGCAGTCTCTTGCCTTTGAAGATGGCCAGATCAGAATCCCTACTTACTGCCAGATGTAGTTTAATCCCACGGGGACCCCAGACAAAAACAAGGGGCTGTCTTTATGGCACCAATGACTCCCTGGACTGACTGCCATAAACTTATATTGGCAAATCAAAATCCTTGGCAAAATATAATATTTATTATATCATCACATCCAAGAATACCCAATAAAGAAAAACTTAAACTAAAGAATATGAACGCAAAAGTTGCTGAATATTTTTTAAACCATTCACAAGTTCAGCCAGAGAATTACATCTGCACTTACTCTGTGTATGCAATTATATATACATACATTATGTAGGACTAAAAGTCTTTTTTCATTCCACAACTTTTGATTAATATCAGCATGCTGCTCTGTCATCCATTCAATGTACAAACACTTATTGAGTGCTTACTATAGGTTCTGTTCTATGCTAGATTCTGGGAATGAGATGAGATGTCTATTTGGAGTGTGGGTAGGGAGGCAAAAGGGGATCTTTAAGATGACTACAACAGTCTACGTGAGAGGCACTGAGAGCCTCAACCTAGAAGCATTAGATGTGAAGAAGAGGGGCATCTTTTAAAAAGATTTAAGATAAAAGTTATTACACCAACTAATTACCAGTATGAGAGGTAAAGGAAAAGGAGTTCGGGAAGACATCCAAGTTTCAGATTCAGACCTTAATCATACTGGAGAAAGAACAGTTTACGCGGTAAATGATTAATTCAGTTTTGAAATTAGTATTAATATTTTGGACTTTCTTTTATAGATCTGAAATTAATCCTAAGCCTTTTGGGGGGGATCTAAAGCTGCTTAATTATAACAGAAATGTGTATACTACTTAAATATTAAAATATGTTCATGTTCAATACTGAGATGTCCGAACCAAAAATACTCTAGGTAACAAAATGACCACCAAAACTTTTCATCAGTGCTGTCCAACAGCGATATAATGCTAGTCACGTATATAATTAAAAATTTTCTAGTGGCCACATTTTAAAACATAAACAGATACAATTAATTTTAACATAGTATACTTAATCAGAAATATAAAAATACCATTTAAACATGTATTCAATATAACAATTATTTTCTATTAAATCTTAGAAATCTGAATGGATCTTACACTTACCATGTACACTACATTTCAATCCAGACTAGCTACATTACAAATAAATAATAGCCACACATGATTAGAGGTTACAACACTGGACAGCAAAGCTTTTTTTTTCATTTCCTAATATTGAATCTGCATTTGGATTTTTACAGCATTTTGATATGACAGAATGAAGGGATTAAGCCTCTTAAAAATTAAGCGTCTTCCACTGAAAATAAAGACAAAGCTTACAAAGCACCTTCAGACTACAAAATGACCTTTGATGCAGTTTTGAAAAGGTCACTATAATTCTCAGAGCCATGAAGAATGGCTATACTTTAGGACACAACAGCAGAAATACATCTTCAAGTGTGAAACAGATACAGCGTTCTGTAATGTATATGCTTTAGTCACAAAGATTCTTCAGTTACAAATCTCTGAAGAGATGTGGCAGCACTTGAGAGATGGCACTATAACTATCCTAACTACTCTCGCTAACAATAAAGGCAAAGGACTAATTCTACCAACTACGATGTTATCTGTAAACTCTGCATCCTTAAAAGTCCTTGGTTAGAATTCTTACATATTGTCTACTCAGCTGTATCAGTTATGTACTTTAAAAACTATCATATAGCCATAGACTATAATTTAGTATTGAGAACACAAGGTTTGCTGAAAGTCAGCTATATAAAATCTATAGAGAATATGGTCGTATACAAACCTTATAAAACACTTCACTCTGCTGATGGAACTAGCCTCTGTTTGTCCACTCTTAGAAATTCCTTAACATCTGTAATAAAAGTCTATGATTGTCTAAATCACAAGAAATTATAGGTCTGATTCTTTCTGAATTATCAATGGAATAATGACTAGTCAGTCTTCTTTAGTTATTTTTATGTAGCCATGTATACCTGGGTAATAGGAGATCAACAATCTAAACTTTTTGAAAGATTAAAGTAAATTTGTTATTTATTCCTTACCTCTCCTTTCACTTAATTTCTCATCTTTCTGATACAGGTACACCACTGAAAATGTTTTTTTCTAAAATCAAAATGTTATGGAAACATAAACACCACAATGCAAATGTGAAGTGAGGGAAGATAAGCAAGCATCCAGACAGCTGGCTGAAATCTTCCAGATTCTCTTTCTACGTTTCTGATTTTCCTTTTCCTCTGTCTACCTCCTTCAGGGGTTGCTCATGATCCAGTCCCAGGCCCTTGTTTCTGACATAACTCAGGCTAGATGAGTAGATTTTAACTACCTCACCTGACAATTATTACCATCTCCAGAGTTTCAAATTCAAAATGTCAACTACCTAACATGCTACTTCTTTCAGTGTATGCTTCAGGTAACTCAAACCTAATATATTAAAAAAAAAAAAAAAAAAAAAATTTCCCCTCTTAAATTTTTTTTTTAATTTTTAAATTATGGATATAGTCCTTCAGCCAGTCAGACAATTTAGAAATTCTAGCAGTCATTTTGACTTCTTTTCCTCTTGCTCCAAAACCTTATTCGGCAATATATATATATAAGCCTCTAAAATATCTTTCAAATTCATTTTTCCTTTTCCTTCCATTGTGATTATCTTTGGTCCTGTGCATCACTATCCTTTGGTTCAATTATTCTAACACTATCCAAACTACTCTCTTTTTCTTTAAAATTTCCGCCCTTCGACCTCTTCTCTATACTAATTGCTGTCTAAAATCTGACTGAGTCACAACTCTCCTTTAAACTTTTCAATGGTTCTCCTTTCCATAAAGCAGTGGATTTCCAACTTGAACATGCACTGAAATCAGCTGAAGGACTTGTTAAAAACAGATTGCTGTCCCCTACCCCAAACAGAGTTTATTTCTGTAGAACTGGAGCTGAGCCCAAGATCTGCCCTTTTAACAAGTTCTCAGGTAATACTGATGCTCCTAGTCTGACAACCGCCTTTTGGGTACCACTACCCCAAAGAAAAAAGTATTTACAAGGTATTAATGATTGTTCATGTAACCTGCCTATGTTATTATCTTTCCTAAGCATCGCTCACGGTTCCTACACACATACTGCACTCTACCTTCTGAATTAAGTTTAGCTCTTGCATTGTGCTAAAACATCTTTATTCACACTGCTTCTTATATCTGAAATGCCTTTTCCATCATCTTGTTCTCTCCCTGGCAAAATCCTACTCATTTTTAAAAAAAATTTATTTATCTTTTTAAGATCAAATTTATTGGGGTGACATTGGTCAATGAAATTATATAGATTTCAAGTGTATAATTCTATAACACATCATCTGTATATTGCATTGTGTGTTTACTACCCAAAGTCAAATCTCCTTCTGTCACCATATATTTCACTTCCTTAACCCTGACCTACCTGCCCCACTGCCCCGCTTCCCTCTGAAAAGCACTAAGCTGTTGTCTGTGTCTAAGAGTTTTTGTTCATTTTGTTTGTTTGTTGCTTTCAGTTTTACTAATTCTTAAAGATTATGACCAAATGTAATTTCCTTAGTTAAGCCATCCCCAATCTTCCCAGAAAGCAAAACAAAGCATTTCCTTTCAGTCTCAGAGTTAAAAAAACAAAGTAACTATGTATGGTGACAGATGTTGTGATCTAGTCACAATATATGTAAATATGAAATCATTATGCTGTACACCCAAAACTAGCATAATTTTGTCAATTATGTTTCAATAAAAAATATTTTTAAAATTACACACAAATAAATGTTAAATGCTCTAATGGTAGCTTGGGCTTCTCTTTCATGATATATAGCACAAATATGATATTATTTATTATATAACATTACATGTTATTACAGTTATACATTTATTTGTTTTGTTTCTTATTGTTTATCTCCTTCAGTAAATAAGTTCAAAAAGGGCAGGCAGGTACTAGGCAGTCTTTCTCATTGCTATAGTCCCAAAAACTAATGAGTAGTGGGCGCTCACAAATATTTTTTGAATAAATAAATAAACGCATCACTTAATCTACTTCTCTAATTAGTTACTGTCATGTCTGTTTGATCTTCATAATGACAGCCCCAAAGGCCAGGTGTCATATTCTTCCAATTCTGTGATCACAGACCTAATCACCCACAGGCCTCTAATAAATGTCTATTGAATGAATGAATAGCATTTAAGTAGTTCTTATGATTTAGCACAATTCAGTGTATATATACAGGAACTATGATCTTAAAGCTTTGTATAAGTATAAAACTGACCATAGAAACTTTACCCAGTTGATACAGTGCTTATTTGGTAGAGTTTTAGAAAATGTGAAGAATTTCTGTGATTACGAGCCATTGCAAATGAGATGTGCACAGTGTGTTAACCACAATCAAATGTGGGATAGGATGATTACATGGAAAGAAGAAAAAGTGAAGTGGGTATTAGTTATCATCTTTCAAGGTTTAACTTTCTCTTGAACAATGTCAAGAAGACAGATGCAAATAATGTCAATCATAAACCTGACAAAGGCTTTAGAAAGACATTATGGAAGGAAAATGTATTTGAAGATCACCTTGGAAGAAATTCACTGACTAGCTAAACAACAACATAATAACTATTCCAGCAGCACTTCACATTTAGAGAATACTTTAATGCTTTAATGCTAAATGTTTTACATAGATTATTTTATTTAACGTCATAATAATCCTATGAAATAGGTACTACATTTTTAAAAAGTGCTTTCAAATAAGGCTAAGAATGCTAAATAAATCGCCTAACGTCACACAGCTAGCAAATATCAGAGTTGCAATTTGAACACAGATCTAACTCCTAAAGTCATGTTATTAGCCACTACACATCCTTTTGAAAAATTCTGAAACAGAATGGTATATCCCAAAGTTATATTATGAAAATAATATCAATTCATACTAAGAATTACTTGGTAACATTAATATCAAGTATGCTGAGTACACACTAAATCTGATGTGCCATGTTGACCTGCAGGCTTTATTTAAAGGTTTTATTGTTCTTCCAACTGGTTTTTACTTTTACACATGCCTTTTAAAACTAAAACTTTCACCTTGCATTACCGTTTATTTTTCTGTCTTCCTCGTAGAATGTGAATCTCTTCCTGGAAGGCAGAGATTATATCTGTATCTTTGGAACTGAGCACATACATGGTAGACACTCAATAAATATTTATAGAGCTGAATAAAAACACATTCTAGGCCTCTTTTTCATTAATTTAACTGTATATGTTTTAAGAGACTTTAAAAATCAAATTTTAAAAAGTCAGGCTTTAGAGCAAGACAGAGAATACCAACGTATTTGTTAATTGCTAAATCCAAAGACTTAATAAAAAAGCAACCCATTAAACTATTCTGGGAATGAGAATTAACACTAAGAGTTCATTCTGCTAATTTCTGAACATCTATGAACATTAACAACTTAAAAAAGGTGATTTCATGTATTTTAATGTATATCATATTTTGGCACATGAACTAGTTCATTAAATCTAACTATCATGTAAAAAGAACAGAAAAAATTATCTTATTTTCACTTAACTACCAAATTCGATATGTTTTAGTCAATTTTTGCAAAATGTTCTAAATATTCCATGTAATAACACTGTCTCAAACTATCTACTCAAGACACTGATTTTTTATTTAAAAAAAATCATAGCACAAATATTATTTGCTTTTATGATTTAATAGCTCTTAAATGTGCCACTTGGCAAACACTTTAAAATTAAATTACTATAATAATAAACAATGTCAAACAAATAAATCTGCTTTGAGATATATTTCAAGCTTTTTAGATAACTTCTATGATAAGCTGTAAGACACACTGGAGGACTGTAATATCAGAGCTGGAAGCACTACCTATATTAGGTTAGGAGAACTGGATCAAGGACACAGATGTATTGATTCTGAGAGACCACCATTTTCCTCGTCTGTCGCTCAAAAATACAACTCTTCTTTGGAGAAAGTCTACCTTTTCAGTTAAATTCAACACAAAGTATGCTCTTATAAGGCCAGAATCTATCAAATATATTATTAGCAATATAAGCATTTAAATTTTTCTCCAATATGTAGGTGAAAAGACAAACAGCAAGGCAAGAGTTAATTGAAACATTCCTCTTTAGAGCAACTGAGTTGAGGAGTGGGGGCTGGTGGGTGGCGGGAGGAAGGAGCAAGGCAGAGATGCAGAGTTAATCAGGGAGCAAATCCAAAGCCAAGCATGGATAGGCCTCACTAATGAGCCTCAAGTACCCTGCAGTGGTTTTCAAACTTAACTGGCTTCAAACGATGCCACCCCATGACAGAATGCAGCTAGCCATAAGAGGAGGGTGATTAGAATAAATGACTGGAGTAATTAACTCTGATGTGAAACCACCTGATTGGAAAAGAGAAGCCAAGAGCTATTTAGCTGATGGTCCTGCAGTAGAAAAAGGAAGCTTTCTCTTTCTCTTGTGTGAGTGTTCAGTTAGAACTCAGCTCTTTCAAGTAGGTATTTGGTAGCACTAATGAAAAGCAGCTTTCATTCAAGGGCCTCTCAAGGACCTTCCCATTCATTTTGAAAGGGGAAGAAAATAAAAGCTTCAAAGTAGAACTAATTTACTTTACTCCCCTACCTCTTAGTGAATTCTGCATTAGTGAAGTCTGCATTAGTATTTATGCTTACAGTCTACCTCCAAATAATGTCATCAAATAGCAAAAATTTTCATTTATGAAATGACCAGATAAGGATAATGAAAAATTTTAAACTTTCCTTTTCTTTAAAAATATTTTTCAACATTGCATGTACACCTTACATATGTACCATTTTATTTGTCAATCTTACTTAATGAAAAACTGTTTTACATAGAAAACTTTAAATTTATAATAATTGTCGATCAGTGTAAACACTTCCTTTGTATGTGCCATTGGGATCATTCTTCCTACAGCAAGAGACTCCTGAGTCAGGGAGAAGGATATAAAGAATAAATGGGGTACATCTGATTTTGAAAACAACAACAACAACAACAACAAAAAAAGAATAACGTTAAGGCAAGGAAAGAAAGAGCACATATTTTTTTGCAAGAAGACAGCTTTCTTACAGTGCAAATTGATCCAAAGAGCCCACCACATTCTCCAGGCTGCTTTATTTTACAAAAACAAGAATTACAAAGACTGGGGGCATTACTACCTGCTGTTTTACAAGTAATCATCGATTCACTGGGCCAATGTTGTTCTGTACCTGCTGAGCTAATGTTCCTCGACACACCCTCTCCCTAAAACAGGTTCACAAGCTGTCCAGTAACAACTATGAGTGTAGTAGCACAAGTAACTTAGTAAATGTTTGTGCCTAAATTCAGATTTATTTGACAGCTTTACACCTTTGGGCATGATATAATTAAATGTTTTGACAGCTAAACAAAAACTGTATAAATTTAAAAGCTATTAGATCAGCATCTAGAATCAAAATGAAGTAATTTACTTATACCCTAAACTACTTTTAGCAATGCAGTCCAACAAAAGCACAAAGAGAGGGCTAAATGTCTATCCAAACGTTTTAGCTAATTCTTTCCCACTTCTCCCATGAAGAATATTCCCTTTACAAATACTCACAATGCCTTTAATATCAACAAAGGGTACATAGCAGATTTAAGTTATCATTAGAACCCCTAAACTCTACCTCTGGTTATTTTCTATAATTTTAGAAGCAGAAATATTAAAAAGACAAAGATTAAGAAACAGTATTTTATTAAAAAGACCACAGTGTGCTATTTAAAAGTGTTTTAAAAAACACAGGAAAGTGAGTGGTCCTTCAAACTCCACCATTAAACGACTCAGGAGTTAATCCTCATTCACCAAAGATGCCAGGTTCTAGACTTTCAAGGCACTTTGTGCTGCTTGGTTCTCTAAGAATCTAGTTCCTACCCACCGTGGAAGGGAAGGATCACAGCAACTTACATTGCTTACCTCTGGAAAAACCCACTGTTCATTATCTGAGCTCCAGAAAATATTCCCATCAGTAGTACTATTCAAACACATAGATTAAAAAACTCAGATACTTCTCTAAAAATGAAAAAACAAACAAACAAAAAAACAAACAAAAAAGGAAAGCAAAATGCCCATTTTACTATCATTTTTAAAATAATAGGTGGATTTATATCTACCTATCGCACTGTATCATCATTCTGGAAAGCACCTAGAGAGAACAGGCTTAGAGTGTAACCAAAGCTTATTTAAACAATGTCCAAGACAGAATCATTAATTACTGAAGCATTTGGATTCTATTAAATATATAAAAACATTTATAACCTACTTTTCATTATGTAACAACCTGAGGAGATACTGTACCCTCACTGCAGGTAAGAATGATCAGTTGTTTATTTAAAAAAAAAAAAAATCAATGACATGTTTAGAAACCAGTTCACTTCTCATGTGGTGTTTATATTTCACTTTATCATCATTCTTGGAAAGACAGTTCTAAAGGAAGAAAATACTATGAACCCAACCTGTTTAACTTACACATACTGATGTCAAGTAATTTAAAAATCATTCTAAAAAGAGCTTCTTATGTACACATCTAAAAACATAACTGCGTTTATCTGTTCTCTCCCTCTCATTCATGTTAACAGATGGATGTCTTTTTCTGTACCATACTTGAATATGCTGGAACATAGTCTGAAAATGGATTAAACTTTTTTGAGTGTTTAAATATCTGATAGTATAAAGACTATAGGGATAAAGCACTGGGGAGTCAGAAGCTGATAGTTCCAATCTGGCTACTTTTTTAAAATGAATGAACCTTGAGTAAGATCATTTAAACATGAGTTATGAGGCTCAATATTCCTAGTAGATGGATAGCTGTTTGAAGAGTTAGTGAATTTAAATCCATGGGTAAGTGTTACTTTGTGTAAAATAAAAAGTTACTATTAAAATATTACATATTAAAGATGTCTCTTTCTGAAGAAAAATTATCTGTGCCTTTCCCATTGTTTCTCTTCTCCATGGACATGTTTTGAAAAATGTTATCAAATACATCTGACAAAGGTATACCTGCCAGACCTTCGGATCAGAATAAGATAACCAGCGGCACTGATCTGATATAATTTAGCTAAAAGTCCTGGAACTAGAATTTAACCCACGTTGCATTTTTATAAGTAAAAGAACAAATTTAAAATGTTAGAAATTGCTGTGGCAGCTCTAGGGGCACAATGAGCTTTAGTTCATATCCACTGCACATATATAAACATATCAAGCCTAGTAAAATATACTAATTCCTTAGAACTAAGACTCTATTGACTATAAGATAAATCTTTACTTTATATAGTTAAGAAATAACAAGAGCTGCAAAATAATAACAAAATGCTTTATTATGCAGAATTTTAGTTTTATGCCGACTGAAAGCTATTAGAATTTGACATATTTTATTCAGCATTATATATGTGTAAAAAAAGAAAATATAAATGAAATAAATTGGTTATTCATAAATTGTTTCAGAGAGCCCAACTCTACTGAATCACTTCCTGACTCAAAGTTGTTGAAGTCTATTTTTCCACACAATATTGTCATTCAATGCCTTGAAGAGCACTAGTGAGGCAGCATTTTTTAAACAAGAATTCTCCGCTATTATTACCTCTGGAATTTTCTTCCAAGCCTCAGACTTCTTGCTCTCCTATTCTCTCTCCCTCCTTCCCTCTCTCCTCAATAGCCGCACCCCCTCCCCACCATCTCTGTCTCTCAAGAAATGCCAATTAGTGCACTGTTCATGACTATTTCTATCCTGGTCTAACTGTGTTTATATGTTTGTTAACTGACACTTCTTAGTGCCTACACTGTGATAACTCTATCTTAAAATTTACCAAAATACATTTAAAAATGCGTTTAGTAAAACAAAAACAAACTCATAGAGGCACACAACAGACTAGTGGTTACCAGAGGAGGAGGAGGCTGAAGGGAGGCTAAAATGGATAAAGGGCATCGACTGTATGGTGACAGATGGAAACGAGGCTTTTGGTGGTAAGCATGATATAGTACATACAGATGTCGAATTACAATATTGTACACCCGAAACTTCTATTATCTTATAAACCAATGTTACTTCAATTAAAAAAAAAAAGATGTTTAATGGAACAACATTGTTTGGTGGAAGAGAGTTTGGCAGTTTCTTACAAAAATAAATATACTTTTACCACATGATCCAGCACATGCACTCCTGGGTATTTACCCAAGAGTTGAAAATTTGTGTCTACATGAAAACCTGCACACAAATGTTTACAGCAATTTTATTCATAATTGCTAAACCTTGAAAGCAACCAAGATGTCTTTCAATAATTGAATGGATAAACTGTGGTATATTCATACAATGGAATATTATTCCACAATAAAAAGAAATCAGTTATCAAGCCACGAAAAGACATGGAGGAAACTTATATGCACATTAAGTGAAAGAAGTTAATCTGAAAAGGCTACATACTATATGATTCCAAATACATGACATTCTGGAAAAGGAAAACCTATGAGGACAGAAAGAAAATGCCAGGGGTTTAGGGTGGGTGAAGGGGGGAGGGATGAATAGGTGGAGCACAGGTGGTGTTTAGGGCAGCAAAACTATTGTGTATGACGCTGTATTGGTAAATGTGTGTCCTTATGCATTTGTCAAAGCCCACAGAATATACAACACAACAAGTGAATCTTAATGTACTCTGGACTTTAGTTAATAATGATGTATCAGTATTGGCTCATCAATTATAATAAATGTGCCACACTAATGCAAGATGTTAGTAATAGGGAGAATTGGAGGGAGAAGTGAGGGGTGTATATAGAAGTCTATTTAAGTTCTACTTAATTTTTTTATGAACCCGAAACAGCTCAAAAAAATAAAGCTTAAAAAAATTTAAATAATATTTATATGTCTCCCTCTTCCTCCAATGAGATATAAGTTACTTAAACACTTGAGTCAAAACTCATTCATCTTTGGAAACCATGGCTAGGGCAGTTATTGGTACATGTTAGGGGCTTCAACTGCTACTTTTTGAAATGCAAGGAGTATGGCTGCCCTACTCAAAGGATTCTCAGAGCCTTTATTCCCACCATGTGTGCCACAGCCCACAGAATGAGAAGCATTAAGAAATATTAAATTCATACTTTTCGTATCACTTATATGAGTACATCCCAGTATATATACATATATATTTTTAATCTACCTCTTTTTTTCAGAGTGAGCTGAAAAGTATGAGCTGATAAGCCACTAATTTATCTAATATTTACTATTATTATGATGTTTGGGGCATTGTGCTGGGCACTGTAGGACAAAGATAAATGAGGCATTTTCTTCCTGCCCTAGAGGAGCTCCCAGTCCAATGAAGACACCTATGTGAGAACAAGTATATACAAAGGATGAACAGAGAAAAGAGCTGACAGCACAAAACAAGCTTAAATAGTATTATAAATAATATGGTCTAATACACATCTGAAAGGAATCCTTCCAAGAATAAACTGAGAAAATGGAGAGAAGACAATATCAAATAGATAAGACTATCTAGAATGTATTTAAGGCAACAATGCTTAAATTCAGATGCAAAATAAGTCTTACATAGATAATAGATAATAAATCTGTAGACAATATAAACAAATATGGTGGCTGTGTTCCAACAAAAGGTTCTTTACAAAATCAAGTAGTAGGCTAGATTTGGCCCATGGGCCAAGGTTAGCTATCTCTGCTTTAGACTCATAAAAACATCTTTTAAATAAATTCGTTAAACTGTGATCTTTCCTTTACTGAAAGAAGCTAAATAGGCGTAGAATCCAAATCAGTAAGAACCCAAAGCCCAGCAGACGGCCCTAATGATTCAGGGAACATGGCTTCTATCTTGCCCTTTTCCCTTTTTCACTGGCATCTAAGGCTATCTCTAAAAACTTCCAATCTAAAAGAATATAGCTTCTTCCTCAGTGGAACCAGAAATCTGGTCTACCATCATCCATGAATTAGGATCTCTTTACAACTCAAAAGGCCCCTACTTAGCCATTTGTGGCAATGGGCAAGTTGCTTATTTTACTAAGCCTCAGTTTCCTTGAACAAGGGTAATATCTACAGTGGGAGAATTAAGTGGAATGATATATGATAGAATACCTAAAACAATGCCTGGCACATAGTAGGTATTCAACAAATACCTTTTAGTTTACCATTTCCTTTCCTTACCCATAAAACCCCTTGACCCTAAATTCATTCATTTATTCTACCACTGTGCCTTCATTTAGGACTTACTATTTGTGTCAGAGCCTGTGCTAAAAACTGGGGACACAGCAGTGATAACACTGACAAGGGCCATTGTCATTCTTGTAGGAAGATTGACAACATCTTATTCAACAAGATGTCAGATAGCAATTAGTGCTACAAAGTGATGAGATATAGAGTAACAATTCTGAATAGAATGAGTAGGAGAAATTTCTTTCAAAGGTGACATATGACTTGAGACTTAAATGATAAAAATCAGCTAGTCGAAGAAGTTAGTTGAGAAACAGAATTCTAGATGGGCTGAACAAGAACAAAATTCTAGAGGTTAGAAAGGTTCTTGCACATTCAACCTCAGAAAGGAAGCAGGACTCATTTCCTGAGATAGTTATCGCCAATATTAGCCACTCTTCAATGTCTGTTCTTGCCAGACAACACTACCCCTTTCTGCTCCTCTGCTACTTCTGTAGATATGTTACATTCCCACCAACAGTGTAAAAGGGTTCCATTTTCTCCACAACTTTGCCAATGCTTGTTATCTTTCATTTTTTGATAACAGCCATCCCAACAGCTGAGAGATGATTTTTCATTGTAATTTGAATTGCTTTTCCCTGATGAGTAGTCACTTTCAGTATCTTTTCATATACTTGCTGGCCATTTGTTATTGTGAAGTATTCTTTAGAGAAATGTCTATTCAAGTCTTTAGCCCATTTTTAAACATCAAGTTTTTTTTTTGCTATTGAGTTGCAGGAGTTCCTTATACATTTTTGGAAATTAACCCTTTATCTGAGATATGGTTAAAAAATATATCTTCTCTCATTCCATAGGTTGCTTTTTCATTTTGTTGAACATTTCCTTTTCTGAGAAGTTTTTTAGTATGATATAGTCTTTCTTGTCTAATTCTGTTTCTGTTGCCTATGCTTTTGCTGCCAATAGCCATAAATCATTTCCAAGACTAATGTTATGAAGCTTTTCCCCTATGTTTGCTCTTAGGAGTTTCACAGTTTCAGGTCTTAAATTTAAGTCTTTAATGTATTTTGAATTGATTTTTGTATCTCATGTAAGATAAGGGTCCATTTTCATTCTTTTGCATATGGATATTCAGTTTTCCGAACACCATTTAAGAGACTATCCTTTCCATATTGTATATTCTCAGTACCCTTGTTGGAGATCAGCTGACCATATATGCATAGATTTATTTCTAGACACTCAATTCTGTTCCATTGGTCTATGTGTTTGTCTTTATACCAGTACCACACTGTTTTAATTATGGTAGCTTTGTAATATATTTTGAAATGATGCCTCCAGCTTTGTTCTTTCTCAAGACTGTTTTGGCTATTCAGCGTCTTTTGTTGTTCTACATGAATTAAGAATTGTTTTTTTCTATTTCTGTGAAAAATAACAGTCAGATTTTTGATAAGGACTGCACTGAATCTGTAGATTACTTTGGGTAGTATGGGCATTTTAAAAACATCAAATCTTCCAATCCACAAACACAATATTTTGCCATTTGTTTGTGTCTAGTTTCTTTCATCAATGTTTTGTAGTTTTCAGTGCATAAGTCTTTCATTCCTTAAGTTTATTCCTATTTTATTATTGGTGCTACTGTAAATGGCATTATTTTCCTAATTTTCTTTTCAAATAGTTCATTGTCAGTATATAAAAAAGCAATTGACTTTTTTAGCACGGTGATTTTGTATTCAGCAACTTTATTGAATTCATTTATTAGTTCTAACAGTTTTTTTTTTTTTTTTTTTTTTTTTGGGCAAGGAGTCTTTAGAGTTTCTATATATAAGATCATCTCACATGCAAGCAAGGACAATTTTACTTCCTCATTTTCAATTTAGATGCCTTTTATTTATTTACTTTCCTTCCTAATTGCTCTGCCTAGGACTTCCAGACCATTGGATTTATTATAAAATCACTAAACTAATGCTTCTTCTATCTACAACAAAAGATTATTCCTAAGTTAAAATAAGATGTGTAAAAACTGCTTAGGAACTATAAAGTCCTGTACTGTGTAATTAGAAAGGAAGAGTAATGAACTTGGATTATGAAAATGTAATTTTGAATTTTTGATACATTTTTAGTTGTGTAACCTTACCTATCAGCCTTTCTGAGTTTCTAGAAAAAGTGGAATATCTTCACTACCAGCCTCTCAAGGACATTATGAGGCTTAAATGACTAAGTGAAAGCTATTTGTAAAATGTTAAATACAATACAAATTCAAGTTATTTTCATCGTGATTTCTAAATTTCACACCTAAAACACTATTATTGATAATTTAGTAGGAATAAAATCTGTTCAGAAATTAGTTTTTTATTGGTTAAAATTGATATTAAATGTTACTGCAGACTTTTAAGCAGAAACACTACAAGCTTTAGTAAAAATGCTTTAAACACTTTAGTGCAAAGTATTTTAATATAATTCACCAATATGCAAACAATAGAACAAATGTATCAGTTCATGCAATGTTTTGCACATGAAAACCTGAGCCCTAGATTAACTAGTTAGAGTACCACTCATAAACTATCCAGTATATAGTAAACACATCTATTGAGTAAATTAAAAAACTTCTATACTATGCAGCAGCTGATGCAAATTAGGACTTAATTTCAAATCTTTAGAACAAGAAGATTGTTTTAATTCTAGGAGTGGGAGAGGAGAACATTATATCCCTTAACTAAACTTCAAGTCTCTTATCAGACCTCCAATTTCCCACAAGACACATGCCCATTTAGGAGACCACAGGTCAGTTTTATAATATAACACACTGTAAATAATATAAGTAATTAATCATGATTGTAAACCAATGCTCCATTTATAGGAGCTTGGAGTCTATCATATATGTTTAAATTTTTGCAACTTAAAAGTGCATTATCTCTGTTGGTCCCCATGGGCATACCAGTTAGAATCTGTATTTAGTCATTTGAAATCACCTAAATTAAAAATGTCTAAGTCCATATCTTCCTAAATTTCTCTTATCTTGCCATCATTCTGAATAGCATTCAAAATCATTTCAATCATTAAAAGTAATAAGACATTTTTGCTAGTAGCACAGCCCCTCACTTCTTATGTATAAGTGCTTGATAATAGGGTACCTGTGCAGTTTGATTATTGTACTCCACTGAACACTGTTCCTCTCATCAAGGCAGAGAATATTATGAATTTTTTCTCATTTATTGTTCTCTGCTTGACAGGACAGAAATCTCTTAAAGGTAATGCTTTTCATAAACCGGTCACAGTCATTCACAGCTTCTATTTCTTCTTTGCCTGAGTTTATTTCCAGGTGAAAATAAAACATGCTTTTATTAATGGGTTTTATTATTTTAAAGTGCTATAATTTCAAAGGTCTTAATTGTCTAAAGAATGTAAATGGATGCGAACTCCTCAGATCAATTTTCTAAAAAGGAAGTCCAGATACTAAAAATAACTTCAAGATGTGGAATGCTGGGAAATATCAGGAGCAGACAAGGCAACTTGTGTACAACCATCAGAGACAGGGAGACTGGTTTTGAGCAAAGCTATTAGGCTGCCTAACAGGCAGGGAAGAAAGAGCCAAAAGCGTTCTGGTAAACAGAATTTATAGCCAAATACAAATGTAAGTTTAACATATATGTAATGTAGAAGAAAACCTGCCATATCTGCTATATATATAATGTAGAAAAAACACTGCCATATGATGAAAGAAACAGTACAAATGTCTTCAAACAGTGATGATGATGCCACAAATATGACTAGTATGTACCTTAACAATCAATTGGGGAATAAAATAATATTTTAGATCCAGAATATAAAATTCACTAAAATAATTTCTTAGCTATTCTTAATTATATACTAATGTTTTCTTATATTCTTATTAAATTATGCATTAATAAAACACCAAGAAATACTACATAAAAGTGAATACTGGATCGAATTCATCATTAATGCCTATATGTAAAAATTCTATAATTAGAAATATCAGTAGATAAAAATTTAAATATCAAGTTAATATTAGAAAAAACAAAGGTTGTTGGTTGGTTGAGATGGATAGAAGACAGCAGTAATGAGTGTTATGTTACAGGTACAATCCTATTGTTTCATACTGAGAAAAATCCATTTCATAATCAAAGACTGGTATCAGTAAACAGAACCACATATCCATGCTATTAGTTGAAAAGAGAATTATGTTGAAGATAGTTCAAAAATGAAAAGAAAAAAAACCTCCAAAACTATCGCCGTTACCGAAAACATAACTCATAGCATATGCCTCGATGATAAATAAGAAGTGCCTTTTTGTGTGTGTGTGTGACTAACGCGCTCAGTTGCATAATTATTAACTTAAGGAAAAAATGCTGGAATCCTTGGCTTTGTTTTCTAACATGATCCACATATCACTGGTTATTATGTTGTCAAGGTATCATTTATGAAAGGAAATAAAAAGTCAATCATGAAATTCATACACAGGAAACCACCAATAAATAAACGATTAAGGATCACAACAACTTCACTCTTCAGTGGCAAAGGGTCAAGGTCAATGTCAGCATTAGAACCACAAGGATCACATGATCCTATTCATAATATTTCCAAAGTACCTGTGAACTACCTCTCAATAAAGTTAGAGTTTTTCTTGCTCTTTAATCATTACTTTCCTCTTGAAATAAATGCAAAATTAAAATAGTCCAAATATGGCAAGAGATTTGAAACCCATCTACCTCAGAATCACCTGGGAAGTTAGAAAATTATTGCAGGGCCTATTCGTCAAACATCCAGAATTAATTTTAACAAGTATGGTATGGGATTTTGTTAT
This sequence comes from Pteropus medius, assembly GCF_902729225.1. Taxonomy (NCBI): domain Eukaryota; kingdom Metazoa; phylum Chordata; class Mammalia; order Chiroptera; family Pteropodidae; genus Pteropus; species Pteropus medius. Next base: position 7,732,736 of record NW_024346667.1, on the reverse strand, counting down.
CTACAATTTAAAAAAAAACTCAAACACTAAAAGTTTAAAAACTACTGACTGAAAATTTGCATTTTACATAGAATATACACATTAGCAATATTAAAAAGACATCTTTTTCATTATTTTCTATTTGCTAATTTTTCTTAATTAAGTACATTTTGTTTTTTAACACTACTCTTTAAGAAAACTGATTGACAAGCTAAATTTAAATGGTATGACAAACTACTAATGGTGCCTATATATATGATTTATGCCTATCTCTAAAACTCCTAAATTTTCCTAAGACAACTTAAATCCCTTCATACGATTTTTGAATTAGATGACAATTGGTGGGTTTTTTTTTCAAAATAATAATTCATATACCATAGAATTCACCCTTTTAAAGTGTATAATTCAGTGGCTTTTGATACATTCATAAAGTTGTGCAACTATCATCACTAATTTTCATCACAGCAAAAGAACACTGCATCCACGAGCGCTCACTGTCCATATCTGCACCCCCTCCACCCCCGGCGACCACCAATCTATTTGGTGTTTCTGTGGTTTTGCCTATTCTGTATTTTTCATATAAATAGAATCATTTTTCTATTTTGCGTCTGGATTCTTTCACTTAGCATAATGTTTTCATGGTTCATTCTTGTAGCATGTTTCAGTACTTCATTCCTTTTGATAGGCTGAATAATATTCTTTGAATGTATATACCATATTTTCTTAATCCATTCATCAGCTGACAGACATTTTGGTTGTTTCCATTGTCTGCCTATTATGAAAAATGGTACTATGAACATTAATGTACATATTTTTGCCTGGACATATGTTTTCAATTCTCCTGGATGTCTACTCAAGAGAGGAAGTGCTGGGTCATATGTAACTCTGTGTTTAAGTTTTTGAGGAATTGCCAAACTTTTCCAAAGAGAGTGGATCATTTTAGCACTAGTGTTATATGAGGGTTTTAATCTTTCCATACACTAACCAACATTTGTCTGTCTTTCTGATTATAGCCATGCTTGTGGGTGTGAAATGGTATCTCATATGAAGCAGCTTTGTTTGCATTTCTCTATTACTAATGATATTAAGATCATTTCATGTGCATTTGACCAATTTGCGTATCTTCTTTGAAGAGATATCTAGTCAAATATTTTGCTCAGTTTTTAACTGGGTTTTCTTTTTACTATTGAATTGTAAGGGTGCTTTGTACAATCTGGATAGTAGACTCTTAGTAGATATATGATTTGTAAATATTTTATCCCATTCTGTGGATTATCTTTTCACTTTCCTGATAGTGTCTTCTGAAGCACAAAAGTTTTCAATTTTCATAAAGTCTATTTTATTTATTCTTGGATGCTTTTTGTACCGTATTTAAAAAACCATTGTCTAGTTGGTATGATTCATCGCTTTCATTGTTTATAAGAAATATTTTAGAAAAAATTAAGTGTACTCTATTATAATTCTAAAATTATAATCTATAAATTTATGTATGCTTTTGTTCCTTAAATATTAGTTATTTTATATATCTAGTAACTAATTCTGAGTTTTCAAAGTAAAATTTTTCAAGGTGTCCCAAATCATATAATCTGTCTGAGCCTGTTTTCTTATTTTTTTTATAAGGGTATTATATTGACTGCTATGGATACATCATAAGGTCTTATAGTCAAATGATATGATAATCAAAAAACACTTTAATAACGAAGTATTATTTTGTGGGTTCTTTCCATCTTGGGTCAAGCAGAGTGAAAAAGAGTAAAAATAGGGAGAAAATATATAGCTTTCATTTAGCCATCAGTTATAAAATCTATAGTTCCTGAAGCATTTAAAAACAACATCATCAATGACATACTGCATGCAAAAAGGGAAAGATCTCAAAAGATGGCATCTTGATAAATGCAGTCAATGTTATTGAAAGGCTGTAGTTTCTTTGTTAGATATCAATGTAAATACTCTCTTTTGCTTAATGGTTTAAAGTTGACCAAGGATTTGATGGCATGGCTTGGATATCTATGTTCTATTTTGTAGCCCCTAATGGTTTCATATTTCGTCCCTATGTAAGTTCCCAAAATAACAAATCTTAATGAGAAAAATAAAAGAAAAAATATATCATATACGATTATATAATTTCCAAGTAAAAGAAATGAAGGCAACTAATTTTAACAAAGTTTAAGGGTGCTAAAGCAAGAAAGTTGCCTTGAAGTCTTGTTTTATGCCAGTAGAGATGTGCTAGAAAACTGCCTATGAAAGAAAGAGTACCTACAGAGGACTGGAATGAAGGAGGAAGCCCCTCTATAAAGGAAGGATTGTGGCTCTAAAAAGTTATGTCATAAATATTCACAGGATTCTTGTGCTTTTTCAAGACAAATTAAGCCAGTAGTTTCTAAGAGTTATTTAATTAAATTTAAATTAACATAGAGCTTCAAAAGTCAAGGGTAGTGAAGAAATTAAAGTGGATCTTAAAAGAACATAGGACAATATGGCCTAAAGTACTGACACAGTACTTTTTCAAATTTCTAATGTTAATAGGAGCCAACCCACTGATGACAACAAAAAATATAGAAATAAATAGCAAAAACTGTGTAGGCCACCAAAATGATGGTAAACAAGCATTAAAATGTTCCATAATGACTTGTATTTGTAATACCTATATAAACTCTACTTCAACTTTTGCCAGGTTAATGGATACTATTTCCATTTTCAGATATATCTAGGAAAAGAATACTTAATAACTCATTTCAAATTTGCATTTCTTATGGATGATTATTTGAACATTAAGTTAGCAAGGTACAGTGTATGCAGAAATGGGAAAGTATTGCTCAGAGTGGTACTAAAAAAGTGCACTACTCTTTAAAAATACATTTACTAATGTCAGTAAAGGAAAAATTACTTATAATAATTATCTTTTTTTGGTCAATTTCCTATAAGTAACTTAAAAAAAAACACACACTTTTTCAGGACTTAAAACACTCAGATCTTATAGAAGTCTGCTATGCAGGTATCATATAACTCATATATGACAGAAATATCTCAGGGCAATGTATATGAGTAAAATGTGTAGTAAGGACCAAGAGCATCATTGTTGAATTCCTAGTACTGGGAGCACAGAACAAGCTTAACAAAATGGAGGTAACATGTGTTAACTTCCTGAGGGGAGAAATTTTAAAAGTGGACTTAAATTAGAGCAAGACGCTATCAAAAAGAATATCTAAAAGCCAAAATTGTCAATACCCATCCATCTGCCTCAGAGGTGGTGGAAAGGGGTATGTGTGGCATTACGGTCTGGCAGGAGTTATGCATGTAGCTTAATAAGTACATTCAGTTTACTGTAATAAGGGATCTATTGCTTACTTGTTCCTTATTACAAACATTAAGGAACAGTTTTCATATCTATTTAAAAGGCTGTGAAACAGTGACATAAAACCTTCTCTTAAAAGCTTTAAGCTCAGAGTATCTCCTTAGAAAAGTACGCTGATCCTCCTCCTCTCCTTTCCTGCCCCTCCCTTTTGTCTTTTCTCTGTAAAGAAACAGAATGGCTGAGACTCTTAGCTAAGGTTCTAAAAGGTGATTGACTTCTCATGGGTTGATGCTTCCTTTAAACGTAAACCTGACATTAAACCTTACAGACTAAACAGAAACGCATTTAAGGAGTTATAATGAGAAAGATATTTTGTGCCTTTAAAATGCAGACTTAATTGTGGAGGAAGAGTAAAACAATACATATTTTGGTTAATTAAATAGAGTTCTAGAAAAAGAATACACAATTGGTAAGATTTACACAACACAAACTTCACCATAAAGTGCCCCCCACACCCCACCCCGCCGCCTCCACCCGCCTCCTGCAAAGAAAGGCATTACAATGAAGGGAAATGAGGGCTTTAAATGACTCATTCAGGTCTATTACTATCAATATCATTTTTTTCATGTTTTTATTTTACAGACATTTGGAATTGTCCTATAGACATTTTCGGCGGTTAATGACTGAGGCCCACAGGGCTCTGTCATTATTCTTGATCCCCAAACTAACAGATATTCTTTTTATTTTCTAATCTTTGGGTCAGAAGTATTAGACTATAAGTTTGTAAAAGACATTTACAAACCATTACTTGAAAAATGAAAAGTTAACATTCATAGAGTATTCATAAGGGAGTTAGTTGAATAAATAACTAAAATTTCATATTCAAATCATTTTAGGTAAAACATTTGCTAGAAATATTTCTTACTTATTCCCATATTACATATTGTCTTGAACAAGTAGACCTGTAAATATAAAATCTACAACTCTGCATATAAAAAAACAAATCCATAAACTTATAATACAGATTCTGCATTATAGCCATACAGGGGGAAGTAGACTAAGGTATATTTAAAAAAAAAAAAAAAAAAAAAAGGCCCTTTTCTGAGTTGATCCAGTTAAAAAAAAACGGGGCAAAGTTATTTAATTTAAAAAATTTACTATTGTTTTATATTCTACTACAAATATTTGCCTAACTCTGTGGCATCCACTGTATGAAAAGCAGAAAGAAAAAAATCATTGGGAAGATTAAAGAGAAAGTAAAAGAAAAATGGGGAGTCAAGGAAATGGATAAGGAGGAAGAAGAGAAAAGGGAGATGGACAGACAGAGGAAGGAAGGAAGAGGGGGCAAATTGGCTCAGTCAAACTCTCTCGGGACATTGTGCTGAGTTACCAGACCAGAAATGAGGGGTTGAAAGCTAGTACTGATAACTGGTGGAGGCTGAAAGTGCTACTTAAGTGCTTGGTGTCTGTCGAAAAAGAGGGAGGAGAGTTTTGAGACTAAGGATGCCAAGTGCACTCTCAGCCAGCAAAGTAAAAGGGAAGCATTAACGGTAGCCTCAGGGGAAGCTAAGCATTCTATCCCATGAGCCAGAGGGCAAATGTGCCAATAGCAGCTGGATAAAGGGGCTAAAAAAAATTAAGAAGCCCCAGGAAAACTGGCAGCTTTAGATATATAAGGCAGATTCGGCCTTGTCTCTATACATAGAGGAACAAACTGCCTGGAAATAACACTGCTTCTACTGCCAGTGGATTAATAATCAACAACCGGGGTGCAACAGACTGAAATTTAGTTTATTAAACTATTATATTAAGTACTAATTTAACTCTGTGGTACAGTAGCTTTCCTTAAAAGACATAATTGAGATACTCTGTTTACCTTTCTAATAATCAAAATTAGCAGTCTCCATGAATATCTAAATAGTACTCCAAAATATTTTTTAAAAATATTTAAAATACTTTTTTCTAACACTGTATTTCATTGTTTTTCTAAATATTATTTCATAAAGCATAGCTGAACAAACCAAAATGGGTACATACCAATATTCCCTATTGTATAATAGTGACCCTATGACACTCAATAGAACTAGAAAATGAAAACATGAAAATCTTTGAAGGAATTTTTGAAATAATATTCTTTCATGTTATTTTCATGTTATAATCTATTTTAAAAAGGTTCAAAGTACTGTCAGAAGGCAATCTATATTACTATAGATTTAGAGGCAATCTATATTTCTATAGTTTTAGAATGCAAGATACAATATCAGAGTTCTTATTTTAAATAAGTATCTGCTCAATATTTCAGTACAACATCTGAACATAAGGTTTACTAAATACAACATTTTTCAAATTACTAGGCTTGATATGTTTGATAAATTTCAATCTGCAATTGCTTCAATAAATTCCCTTGGCCTTAGAGTAAGTTTGTTTTCTTTTCTTCATCAGGATTAAGCTAATTTAAGGTTGATGTTATTTAAGAGGAGGGACGGAGGGAGGGGGGAGGGAGGGAGAGAGAGAGAGAGAGAGAGAGAGAGAGAGATCCTAGTCCTAAAAGAAATTCACACATTCAAAAAAAAATCAAACTGAAAAGAAACATCAATTATGTTGCAGGAATCTCTATGGAATTCTTATATTCTATAGGAATTCAAGGAGAGGGAGGAACTAGAATAGGAGAAAAGTTCCTCAGGGAATTTTCCAAACTCCCATGCAGATAAGAGTGACCATGAGAGTAAGTTTTAGAAATTAGGATGTGAGCAGAAGCAATGTACCCAATTTTCTAGTTACATCCTTAAAAAAAGAAGCTGTTTGTCCTCTACTTACTCTTGGCTCTTTCCAAAGGGTTAGAATGTAAATATGAAAGGTGACTACAGAAAAAGGACAAACCCCAGGTGATGATGGAACAAAATAGAAGGAATTTGATGATATTATAGATTAGATTTTCCCTTACTCCTTGCAATGCCAACAGCTCAGACTTTACCCATGAACAAAACCTTCCACTTTAATTAAACATCTACTTTTTGGTCTGTATGGACACTGTGAATCATAAAATCAAAAGTAAAAATAGCTATATTTAGAAAAACAATAAATATACATAGTCAAAAAAGACAATATGATCAGATGGAAGCCCGAAAAGGTCAAATACACTCAAACACGAAATATACTTGTTAGAGAAAGAAAATCCTTCAATACCCAGCTCAAATGTCTCTTAAACATCTTCATTCCCAAAAGTTGGCTGCTCTGTCATCTATGCTCCAATTTATCACATTCTGTAGTTATTACTACCATTATTAAATGGTGAATTCCTACAGGATAAGGATTCTATCATACTCATCTTTGTATCTTTCCAGATTTGAGCACAGTGTTTGGCACATGGTAGGTACCAATAAATATTTGCTGAATGAAATACTGGACTTTTAGTAGCAATGAAAGAAATGTGCTGAAAATATGTTTTTAAAATACTTTTCTCTAGTTGCAAGTCATGCATTATAATAAAATCTTTCTCTCACCCCCACAACTCCAGACCCTGAATTCCTAATTTGTTTCTTTGATGGTATCATCAATCTCAAGTTGTCCATAACCATTAATTCTTTTGGAGTTGAAATGCAGATTCTATCAACCAATAGCTAGACTGTGAACATTTAATTCATGAATTGCCAACACTTTTATGTAAAGAGGAGGCTGAACACATTTTCACAGGAGTAATAAATAACTTCAGATGTCCTTGTGAGAAATTCAGCTATAGGGCTCACCTATTAATTTTCTCTACTGAATGCATTTCCACTTCAAAGAAGTGTTACCTATCATTATTTTATGCTACCACAGTAGAGAAGATTTAATCTTCTGTTACATCAAAATTCTCTTGCCTCAGTGGCCATGTGATCATTCAGTATTACACCTATTCAAAATCCGTCATGCTTAAAACCCACTGCCCTTATTCAATATCCATTATTTACTTACTATGAAGAGAGGTTAATTAACTTAACCATGGTCTCAAGTCAGACAATACAAAAGATCTGGGACTGCTCTCCTAATATTCTATTAGTATCTATGCATCATATATGTTCAAGCATGCATCATACAATTTCACAGAATTATTGAGGTAGTTGATATGAAAATATAAAACACATGGACAAAGTGCATTACATATGCTAATTATGTTACTTAAATTTACTTCAATTAGAATTGCAGGCCTATCAATGAATAGTCAGTGAAATCTTACTAAGTTTAAGCCACCATTTATAAGTAATAAGAGGGAGAAAAATCAGGCTAATAGCAGTAAGTATAATAAACATCAGAGTAAAGGAAATCATATGAGAAGTGCAAAGTACACCTGGGACTTAAGAGAAAAACAGACCTGTCAGTCATGCGTACTGTATTTACCTATCAGAAGAACTAAAATGAGATTCAAATTTGCTTCGTTTGGATCTTAGGGGTAGAACGAGGATTATGGGGAGATACTACATGGAACAGATTTCCCTCGGTGTTAAGAAATATTTGAAAATAGAATGCCAGAGACAAAAATTCCTGTGACAATATACTGCAGATATAATTTCTATATGTAGCAGATGTCTCGATAGTGAGAATGGTAGGTGGTGGGTCTCTAAAAATGAATCCCATTTAAGCCAGGGGGTATCCAAACAAACACTGTTATAAACTTACAGTTTAAACGCAGTAAAATAACATGACTATACTGTCCATTTGAAAGATAAATTTATCATCATATTAAATGCATAACGAGGTAGGGAGACTACAAGAAAGCTACTAAATAGTCAAAATAATAGATGAGAGGCTGGTGAAAAGGAGCCAGAAGAGTCATAAAATATATTCTAATAACCTGAATAAATTGTTAATATTATCTATTATTGAACTTATAAGATGAAACAGGATTTTAAAATAACTTAATAGAACTAAAATTTATCCTACTATTTATTATAATTTCTTACATTAACATATTTTGAAATCCATATTAAAAATGTCAACTATATTATGTTCAAAACTGAATTTACCCCTCAAAAAGTCTATTTGTTCTTCTTCCTATAATACCTATTTCAGTTGTTTGTAAGAGAATTCACCCAATAACCTTGGTTAAAAATCTCATGGTAATCTTTAACTTCTTCCTCTATGTCCATTATGACTCAGATATCCAGCATAAAACGACTTCTCTATCCCCTTTGCCACTGTTTTAACTAAGGTTGTCATTCTCTCTTGCTTGGTTCCTTTGAACTGTATGTAACAGCCTCCTGATTTTCCTGTCTCCCCTCCAGTCTATGAGATCAAGTACCAACTCCTTTGCAAGGTATAAAGGCCTATTCCTAAATGTGGCCTCAACCAACTTCTCAAGCCTCATCCTTGGCTATTCTTTTCTAAGGAACCTATGCCACAAACATATAAGAAATCCTATTATTTCCTAGTCATTTCATACATTTTCTAGACTATAAGCTTATTTATTTCACATGGTACTTGTCAAATGTCAGTGCCCGGGCAAGGGACATTTTTTAATTAATCTCTATATAATAAGTAATCCAATGATCTTTGTATACCTCAGTTGTTGATTCTTTAGAATGACTGGAAAAAAATTTTCCCTCAATATCTTCTTCTACTGGACTAAATCATTTTTCTAATGTATAATATGCTATACACTATAATTTTCCAAACTGAAATAAAAAACCGAAGGCACTATTAAGGCACTGGTATCAACTATAAAGGCACTGGTATATCAACTATTAAGTCACTGGTATATTCCCTTATAATATTTTTATTATGCTTAAATATTATACACATAATTTTGTTTAAAAAGATATTTTTAGCTTTAAAGTATAATTGAAAAATAAAATTGTACACATATTTAAAGTGTACACAGTGATGATTTCATGTATGTATACTTTGTGAAATAATTACATCAATCAGTTTAAATAACACATCTATCACCTAACATAGTTTTATCAATTTTTTTGAGTATATGTGGTAAGAATGCTTAAGATCTACTCTTTAAACACAGTAGTATTAACTATAGGTTTTCTGTGTATGTTGTATATTAGGTCCCCAGAGCTTACTCATTTTATAACGAAGGGCTTATACCCTTTGACCAGAATCTCCCATCTCCTTGTTCCCCCAGCACTGGTAACCATATTTATTGATTAGCATATGTTGAACCACCCTAACATCCCAGGGAAAATCCCACTTATCACAGTGTATGATGCTCTTAATATGATGGTGAATCTGGTTTGCTAGTATTTTGCTGAGGATATTTACATTCATAATCATTGGGGATACTGGTCTGCAATACAAGGGTTTCATTGTGCTGTATCTTCCTTGCGTACATAAATGAAACATACAAATTTCCTTGTTTTATTTCACTTGCTACTTTAAAATTTTTGTTATTGATTTTTGACAGTATTATAATAAAGTGTCCCAGAAAAGATCTTTTAGGTTGAATCTTTTTGGAAAACCAGGGGATTCATAAACTTGGATATCCTAGATTTGAGAAGATCTCAGGCATTTTTTCTTCAAATAAGTTCTGTCCCTTCCTCCTTGTCTTCTCTTTCTGGGGCTCCAGCAATATATAGATTATGTTGATGATATCCTATAATGTCCATAGGTTTTCTTCATTCTTTTCCATTCCTCCTTTTTTTAAATTCTCCTCTGAACAGATAATTTCAAATGACCTATATGCAAGTCACAAGTTGTTTCTTCTGCTTGATTAAGTCTGTTGCTGATGACCTCTACTACATTTTTTCATTTCATTCTTCGTATTCTTAAGCTCCAGAATTCATCTTTTTTATGATTTCTCTCATTCAAACTCATTTTGTGTTGTTTTCTTCATTTCACTGAATTGTCTTTCTGTGCTTTCTTATAGCTCACAGTGCCTTCCTTAACACAACTATTTTGAATTCTTTATTGGGCAAACTGTAGATCTCCGTTTCTTTGAGATCAGTTACTGAAAAATTACTATGCTCCTTTGGTGGTGTCATTTTTCCTTGATTTTCATGTTGCTTGAAGTCCTCAGTCACTGTCTTCACATTTGAAGAAGCAGTCACCTCCTCCATTCTTTACTGACTGGCTTTGGAAGTGAAATACCTCTGTCAGCCTGAGAGACATTCTGAGGCTTTCTTTTGACTTCCTATAGATACTCCTGCTCCATACTTCCTCTTCTCTCTTGGGAGGAAATTCTTAAAATTGTATGCCTTTTTTTTTCAATTTTCTTTTTCTTCCTTTTATTTGAAGAATCTTTTATTTTTTTAAAGAAATTTTTTAAATTCTTTAATGTCACCACATATTTGACCCCTATTATCCCATCTATCTCCCTCCTCCCCACTCACCCTCCTCCTGCCCCAACACTCTGGTAACCATTAGTCTATTGTCTATGTCCATGAGTCTCTGTTTGGTTGTTGTGTTCATTGTTGCTTTTAGATTTGTATCCCACACATAAGTGATATCAAGTGGTTTTCAACTTTTTCTGTCTAGATTATTTCGCTTAGCACGATTATCTCAAGGTCCATCCACATTGTCGCAAATGGCAGTATTTCATCTCTTTTTATGGCTGAGTAATATTCCATTGTATATATGTACCACAGCTTCTTTAGCCAATCATCTATTGCAGGACACTTCAGTTGCTTCCATGTCCTGGCCACCACGAATAATGCTGCTATGAACATCAGTGTGCAGATATCTTTTCGGATATGGGTTTTCAAGTCTTTGGGGTAAATGCCCAATAGAGGGATTGCTGGTTCGTATGGCAGATCAATTCTCAGTTTTTTGAGGAACCTCCATACTGTTTTCCATAGTGTCTGCACCAATTTGCAGTCCAACCAGTGGTATATGAGGGTTCCTTTTACTCTGCATTCTCTCCAACATTTGTTATTACTTGTCCTGTTGATAACGGCTATTCTAACAGGTGTGAGACGGTATCTCATTGTGGTTTTGATTTGAATTTCCCTAATAGCTAATGAGGTTGAATATCTTTCCATATGTTTGTTGGCCATTTGTATGTCTTCTTGGGAGAAGTGTCAATTCAGGTCCTCGGCCCATTTTTTAATTGGACTGTGTTTTTTTCTGTTATTGAGTTGTATGAGTTCTTTGTATATTTTAGGTATTAGGCTGTTATTGGAGGTGTTGCTTGCAAATATCTTCTCCCATTTGGATGGCTATCTCTTTACCTTGTTGTTGGTTTCTTTTGCTGAGCAGAAGCTTTTTAGTGTGATGCAGTCCCATTCATTTATTTTTGCTTTTACTTCTCTTGCCTTTGAGGTCAAATTCATAAAATCCTCTTTAAGTCCAAGGTCCATAAGTTTAGTTCCTATGTTTTTTTTCTATGCAATTTATTGTTTCAGGTCTTATATTCAGGTCCTTAATCCATTTTGAATTAATTTTGATGTGTGGTGATAGACAACAGCCTAGTTTCAATTTTTTAAAGGTGGCTTTCCAATTTTCCCAGCATCATTTATTGAAGAAGTTTCCCTTTCTCCATTGTATGTTTTTGGCTCTTTTGTCTAAAATTATTTGCCCATATACACATGGGTTTACTTCTGGACTCTCAATTCTGTTCCACTGGTCTGTTGTATAGTTTCCATAAAAATTTATTCACATTTTTGCTTTGTTTAGTAAGATCTTTAGTATTAAAGTTTAAGTTTTTATGAAACAAAACAAAACAAAACAAAACAAACAAACCTAAAACTTAAACACAAAAAACCTAAACTTTTCTCTTCATAAAAACCTATACTTTAACAAAAGGTTTTACTAAACAAAGCAAAAATATGAATAAATATTTATGGAAACTAAATAATGAACATTATAAAAAACTATGAAGGCTAATGAAATATATTTTAGCCCCTTCTCTACTGCAGCAAAGAATAAAAAGGAAAATAAGGGAACATAAGATGTATGTCAGAGAATGTTTCTTCACGAACATTCCTTTGGTTAGATAGAAATATGCAAGATGGTGAAAAGAACACTCATAAATAAGCATGGGATTAACACAGTAAAAAGGATAAAATATTTCACTGACAAAAAGAAAAAAATCACAATTTCACTACAAAATAAGTAAGCATAACTTAAGGGAAATGCAGTATAACACTTTCATAGAAAAATGCTATTGAACCCAGAAGAAAATAAGCCAGTTCAGAGGAATGTTTGCTGAGCCCATAAAACGGAAAATGTGGATGCTGCCACACAAACAGCAGTCTGTACATGTGCTCTCAATGTTTGTACACAATAATATGTTTCTTGTTGGAAAATAACTATTGTAATTGACACAAAATATGGTTTACATGTAAAGTTCTTTTCTATTTTAGAATTAAGATATTATATTTCCTAAGTTGTAGAGAAAAATATTAAGCCAGAGGCATTCACGATGGTAGAAATCTTACACTAACCACTGAGAGTCAAATTTTCAATATGACTCTGAAAACTCTAACCTATACTCCCAAATATAAATATATCCCAAAAAATTCAAACGTAGAACCCTAAATAGCAAAGGAAGCAAAGTTACAGAATTTTTGCTACTTTAAGAAATTATTTTTTCTTTACAACATGGCTATTCATATACTTTCTGCATTAATCACATACTTAACTTGAAACTATTTTTTTCTAATCTACCTAAATTTTATTGAAATACTATGCTTACCCTTCATGTACTATTTTGTGTCACTTATTTCAGAGTTCAGAACCGGATATGATCTCTCACACCAATGACTCGTATTCAGGTATAACACATAGAGTAGCTAAAGGCTAAAGTCCTCTCTCCTGTGACCATGGCTGAAGCCACTAATCATTTATGGCAAGTTCCCGGCAAACTCTGCAAAATGAGCAGAGTTGGCTCTCAAGGAAAAGTTGTACTGTTGTCCTAAGAGCATTCTGGTTCTCCCTCATACTTGCTGAATGAATACTCATCCACTCTTCATTCATTCTTTCAGCAAACATACCCATAGGACCCACTATGAGGCAGATCCTGTGTAGCCTTGGGGACATTTGGAGATCCTCAAGTGGCTCAATATTTTGTGGAGGAAAAGGACAAGTATAAAGACCATTAAAATGCTGGAAGTGTGTATGTATATCTCAAAGAACACACAGAAAAGCATCTAAGGCACTCTATTGGTGTGTTTGAGAGTGGAGAAGTGTTGGAGAGTGGATGGAGGTATAATAAAAGGTGCCCCAAGGAAATCCTGAAAATTATGCAGAAATTAGCTATGTAAAGGGTAGGAGAGGATGGGAAGGGAAAGGGAACAGAGACGGGGGAAAGAAAAATATGGGTGTGTATCTATTGGGGAGTAATATGGAATTTTTGCAGGCAAAGTAAGCAGCTTATAAAACGAGAGAGAACATGGCACTTTTAGAGAAGTATAAGCTGTTCAGTGTGACTAGGTTACATTCCGCAAGAGATGAAGCTGGGAAGTAGGCAGAAAGATTGTAAACGGTCTCGAATGTCATGTTACAGAGCAGGGAGGCTATAATTAGCCACTAAGAAATTTTAAAAGCAGTATTTGTGACAGATTCCAATTTAGAAAGTATCTAATTTATAAGTATCTTGATAGAGCATTAAAAAAAAAAAAAAGATCTGTTATATAATTTCCTATGATGCCAAACAGAATGTCCTCAGGATGATCCAGAAACATATACAAGTAATGTGCTCCTGAAATGTAGATAAATTTATTCAAGGAATCTGGATTACAATTTACAACATTTTATTTTTAAGAGGAATTTAATCAGAATCCGTATGTAATTCTCTGCCATACAGCATAACTGAAAAACTGTAATACAGTTTAATGAACATAAAAACAAAATACCATAAAAAGACTATTTCAAAGAATGTATTAGAAAATACATTAGAATGTATTAGAAAAGACAGGTTAAGTGGGATTTATGCATTGAGTTGTGTTCCCCAAAAATGATGTTGGAGTTCTAACCCCTAGTACCTTAGAATGTGACTTTATTTGGAGATAGGGTATTTACAGAGGTAATGAGGTTAAAATGAAGTCATTATAGTGGGCCCTAATCCAATATAACTTATGTCCTTATATAAAAGGGGAAAATTTGAAATGGACATGCAAACAGGGAGAAAGCCATATGGAGACTGGAGTTATGCTGTTGCAAACCAATGAGCTATCGAAAACTAAAAGACCTAGAACAGATCCTTCTCTACTACCTCCAAAGCAAGCATGACCCTGCTGACACCATGCTATCAGACTTCTAGCTTCCAGAACTGTGAGACAATAAACTTCTGTTGTTTAAGGCACCCAGTCTGTGGTATTTCAACAAGCAGCCCAGGAAGCTAATACAGCAGGGTTATAGGAAAAGTGGTTTCTAAGAACTTGCATAGCAACTGAAAGCAATAACTTCTCCCTAGACTAGATCCTGTATTGTAGGGCAAACATTCTATAACAAATATTATTAGATCAACTAACAAGGTTGATATATGAAAAATATATTAAACTACTGTATTAATTTAAATTTATAAAATGGTAACTGTTACTGTTGTTACATAAGAAAATACCCTTAATTCTTAGTAGATACATACTGAAGTATTTGGGGGGTAAAGAACCATGATGTATGAAACTTACTCTCAAATGATTCAGTAAAAATATTACATACATGTGTATATAGTATATAAATGCACATATACATATGTGTGTTATTATATGTGTATATGCACACAGGAGGAGGGGAGGGGGAAGAGAGGAGGGAAGAGAAGGAGTGAGGAGGGGAGAGGAGAGAAGAGAAAAGGGAGAATGCTTATATAAAAATTGGAGGGTGTAAATGTTACTAATATGGAATCTGAGTAAAGAGCATATGAATGTTCTGTGTACTATTATTATTTTTGTAACTTTTTGTAAGTTTAACATTCACCAAAAAAAAGTTTAATGCCTAAGATCACTGTTTGAAATAAAATATTTTCAGTGGGACATAAATAAATAAATAAATAATTAAAAATAAAGTGCAGAAAGAGAGAGAAAACTGGAGAGAGAGGAGGGAAGGAAGAAGATTTGATCGATCAGGAGCTGATTTGAGCTAAAGAAATTCTAAAATGTCTCAAAATTTTGAGTTGTATATTTCCATGTAAAATGAAAATCAAGTACTATATTCATAACATTTACTTGAATATGTCATTTAATATTATAACGACAATGCAAACTAAATTTGCCTTGGCTTAAAAATAATAATATCCGAATCATAAAAAGTACTATAACATTTACTGGGAATATCTGTTAATAGAGAGAAAAATAACCTACCTTTTCGTATTTACACAGTACTTACAGAACTATTCATTGCTTTCCAGCACTGCAAGTACTTTGATATTCATCCTAAAGTTTGTTTTCTAATGACAGATCTAAAATGCAGAGTGAAAAGAATAAACCAGGCCATAAAAAATAAGTCATGCTGGAAAAGTATGAATCAGTCCTCAGGGGATGGGGTAGGGGGAGGTCACTTTCTGGTGACCATGACCATGGAAATTTGCTGGTTTATACAAAATTCTTAGTTGGAAAAAAATTGTTGGACAGACACCAGTTCAAACAAACATAAATACCACAGTAAGCAGTCATTTAGTGGGTATCGCTGTGCAGAGTTGCATGAAAGTATCTAAAGGCAGAACGAAACCCACAGCAGAGATGCTGCTTTTCAGATATACTGCCACTGTAGGTGACATGGCCCAGTGCCAGAAAACAAAGGCAGTGAAGGACTGGAAGCAACTTCTTTCCAGTAGCACAGGACACTACCAAAAGCAAAGATGGATGTACGGAGAACAGGGTGAGCAAGAGGTCTGTGAATTCAACTTCTAGTGCCATTTTGTGAGCCCATTAGTCTCACTATTCTTCTCCAACCATTGTCACTAGTCCCTGGCAAAAGTGATAACTTCCAGATGTATCTGGCAGACACAACTGTGACAATTTACACAAAGATTAAAAACAAAAAAAATAGTGTATTTTCTAAATCTCTCTTTTTCTATTATAAAAAATAACTTTTCTTCTATCCTTCTAACTTTGATAGAACTTAAACTGCTCTAGCTAAGCAGTAAGCTACTATGAATGAGGTTTTGTTTATTTTTATTTTCCTCAAGTCAGTACATTCAAATACTTTAATAACTTAAAGAAAAATATTACAGAAAACTGCTCCAAAATAAATTAGATTAGCCAATGCATAAAATAACATCACCAGGAATAATTTGGGAAGAATTATTATATCCAAATTCCAATCGCGGTGACTGGTGTGAATTTTTTAAAATAATTTTTTTTTATTTTTCGATTACAGTGACATACAACATCATATTCGTTTCAGGTGTACAACACAGTGATTAGGCATCTAGAAAGTGAGCACCCCAGTGGGGCTCAGGGCTACTGCTGGCAAAGGAGGGTTTGGCCACTACAAAGTGATCATCCAATGTCTAGTGCCCATCTGACACCATACGTGGTTATTACAATATTACTGACTATATTCCTTATGCTATACTTTACATGCCCATGACTATTTTGTAAATGCCAATTTGTACTTCTTAATCCCTTCCTCTTTTTCATCCATTCTCCTACCCTCCCTCTCATCTGGCTACCATTAGTTTGTCCTCTGTATCTATGAGTTTCTGTTTTGTTTGTTCATTTATTTTGTTCTTTAGATGCTATATGTAAATGAAATAGTCAAATGGCACTTGTCTTTCTCTGTCTGACTTACTCCAGTCAACACCATACCCTCTGGTTCCATCCATGTTGTTGCAGATGGCAAGATTTCATTCTTTTTTTATGTATGAGTAATATTCTGTTGTATGTATATACCACCTGGTTTTTATCCATTCATCCACTGACGAACATGGGGTGGACTTTTAGAAAGGTATGACGCTATTAGCGTGTTTAAGACAGTAAGATCCTGTTTCAAAAAAGGCTTACAGAAGGGGGATGGTCAACATACAGTTTATAAATGGAAGCACGGAAAGTAAGAATTTGATAGTGTGTCATAAAGAGAACTAGAAAAGAGGGTGTTCAATTATGTAAATACAAATATTCTGATTTCTGTGGCAGGCATTCTATCTTTGTACTGGAGATACAGGCATCAATCTAACATGGCCATTAAGAACTCCTTTGGAATTTACGTCGTCATTCAATGAGGACAGGGGACTTATCTGTTTTGTGTTTTGGTTGCTTCCATATCCCAAGACCCCAAAAGAGTATAAGCACCGAACAAATGTTATTCAATGAATTAAGTTCATCAACTTCCTCTTTTATTCTAAATCAATGCTGCCATACAGTGATTTTTGCTTATATTTGGATTCCTATACAGTTTGGGCTAAGAGAGAAACTCCTAGCAAGAAGAAATATTCTGTTGCCTCAATAGTTAAATTCTTCATGACAAATAATTTTGCTTTACATGTTATCAATTGCAAGTGCATTTAGTGCACGTTAATAACTAAAATATTTATCAATAGCTGGGACATGAAAAACAATTGCCTCTAGCTGCCATTGTCGGCTACTTCTATGTTTTTCTGGTTCCTACTGATTTTACATTTGAATCTTTATCTCTTGTATTAAAAATCTTGATCTTGACATTAACACAATTACTTAGTTGCTTAGTCTACAATATACACATAATAGTTTAAAAAGAACTATCCCATTATTACCTGAATATAAGACTAGTTTAAAAAATTTAAGATTTCTTCTGGTTCTTTTGAACATAAACATATACTACTAGAGATATTCTTATCTTACTAGAGTTATGTATTCCAATGTGTTTTCAATTTTTAGTGATTGGATTTTTCCCCTTTTTATTTTTAAATTATATAAAACAATAATTCCAAAGTCAAAACTGTTAAAGAAAATAGGTTCTAGTTGTAAATCTCACATTTACTTTGGGCAGTGTATCTTGGGGAAAGACACCTGTAAACTGGGTCAAAGGATAAACAGGTAGGTAATTTTGCCTGAGATTGGCAAATTTCCCTTCATTGTAGTATGTCATTTTGTATTCCCATCAGCAACATAAGAGAGTGACTGTTTTCCCACAGCCTCATCAACAGAATATCTTGGAATTGGAATATATTGGAATTTTGCCAATCTGAAAGATGCAGATGGAATTTCAGTACAATTTATATTTATTTTATTATGAGAGAGGTTAAGTATTTTTTCACATGTTGAAGGGACATGGACATTTATTTTTCTGGTAATTGTTGCCCTTTTTTTTTATTAGATTGTTGGGTTTATTTCTCTATAATTTTTAAGATTCCTTTATAAATGAGGTCCACTAGCCATTGTCTAAATTTTAAATATCAAATATCTTTATTCAATTCATCATCTGTCTTTTGACTTTGTTTGATTCATTTTGCCACATGAAAGTTATCTATGTTAAGGTCATCAACGTGATCAGTGTTTTTCTTTAAATACCTCTGAATTTTGACTTATAGTTGGAAAAGTTTTTCCTGCTTTCAGGTTACATAGAAATTCACTAGTGTTTTCTTCCATTACTTCTTTCACTTTTTCACACTTAGGTATCTGATACTTAGTTTTTGGTATGAAAAACAGATTTATGTTTATCTTTCTTTAAATGGCAAGCTTATACCATTTATTATAAAGTCCATCTTTTCCCCACTGTTTTGACATCAGATGGGTGCTTATAACCTCTCTACTCTCAACATCACTGAGTCTCAGAATAGTACAAAATAGGTACTCAACAAATATTTGATGAATATATGAATAAATGCACATTATTTATTAACTGTATCTCAGGAGATTCTGAGATAGTTTGTGTTTTCCATGAACCATACTTTAAAATACACTACTGGTTATTCTTACGGAATTTCAAAACATTTTTGTTAGTATGTTATATTAATATTTTAATGAACTATTAAGTAATTTTGGGAGAGAGTCACGAAAGTCATTCTAGAATACAAAATTTGTATATTTTTCCAACATGAATGTAGCATACCTTATAAATAGCATCATTTCACTTTATTTTGCTTATATATAGCATAATGTGTGACTTAGCATATTTTATAAATAGCATCATTTCACTTTATTTTGCTTATATACAGCATAATATGTGACTAAACAAAATGTTGTTCTCATTTCATTTATCCACAGTTCAGATCTCAGGTGTTTAGAGAATCTAGAACATAGCAAAAACTCAAAGCAACTGAAGGCCATGAGGAAAACAAGCTCCAAACTTATCAACTCTGGTGGTGAAAGCCACTGTAATTCCTCAGGATGTTACCCTAACATATATGTATAAAATACCACAATATATCTAAAGATGATGAAAACCCTGACAGAGAAAAGTGATAGCTGACACAGGAAAAAACTCTGAAATGCTGACAGAAAAGCTAAAGAAAAAAAAAGAAGAAGAAGAAAATGAAAAAAGGCAGAGGAATGAGCATCACTTTAGCTGAGGAACAAAAAGGTCTATATATCTCAATTACTTTTCAGGACAATATGAAAGATATCTGAATTTTTAACCTCAAGTATTCCAGAAAAGGCTGTTTATGTTCTGAATACTCTGCTTAAGATATAGGAAAACGTGTAACACATTTCATAATAAAGATTCTTTTTCAAGGAAGAGGTGAATAAAACATTGGTCTTTGAAAATATAAACTTCGATTATATGGAACTTTTTCTACGTGGGAATCATCCCATTCTCACATGATGCTGAGTGTCTCAGGCACTGTTCTTATTCACTTTGAAAGTTTCTATTAAGAGTAGTAAATAAAATTCATAGATACCTTTCCTCTTTTATTAATTTCTTTAGGGAAGACATAGGATTGCACAAAGTAATAGTTATAACACTGTATAGTGGGGTTGTAACATATGGAAGTAATATATACGACAATAGAACAAAGTAGGAAGGAGGAAATGGAGCTGAGTTCAAACTAAATCACTATATTTTACTGGAATTAAACAAGCATTAATCTGAAGTAGATTAAGATGATTGAGATAAATTGAGATAATTAAGATGCATACTGTAGCTAGAGCACTAATAAAAAATAGTAAAATTTTTTTTTAATAAAAAATGGTAGACTAGAAATATCTAATATAAAAAATTATAAAGGAGAAACAGAGAAACAAAAAGATCTAAGACTAAAGAACGTAATTAGCAAAATGGCATACATGAATCCAACCATATCAACAATAGCATTAAATGGCAGAGACTATCAGACTGGATCAATAACAACCAACTATATGTTATCTACAAAAGAAATACTTTAGAATCAAAGACAAAAGAGGTTGGAAGTAAAAGAATGGGAAACTATATACCATGGAAATAGTAGCTATAAGAAAGTTGGATTGGCTATGCTAATATCAGGAAAAACAGACAATAATTACTAGAAACAGTGAGGGACAATTTGCGATGAAAAAACAGTTCATCAGGAAAATATAACCATTATAAACATACACACAATGGTAGGCTGAAAAATGCCCCTTCCCTCCCACAAAAAGATAACAACTCTGAATCTCTAGAACTGGTAAACTTACCTTATGTGGGAAAACGGTCTTTGCAACACGATTTAGGATCTTGAGATGAGAACATTACCCTTATCAGGGAGGATCCTATGTGTAATCACACATATATTTGTAAGAGGAAGGCAGAGATTTTACAACAGAAAGAGAGGAGAAGGGGATGTGAGGACAGAGGCAGAGATCTTCTGGAGGAAATGTAATACTGATTATGGACTTCTGGCCTCTAAAACTGTGAGAGGATATATTTCTGTTGTTTTAAGCCACCAAGTTTTTGACAATTTGTTATAGCAGCTATAGGAAACTAATATACACATTTAACAGCAGAGATCAAAAATACATGAAGCAAAAACTGACAGAATTAGCAATAATATTTCGGAACCTCAACATCTCACTAGCAAATAAAGATAGAAGGAGACCCCAAATCAGCAGATATAGAAGACTTAAAAACAATAAACCAACGTGATCAACTGAAATCTACAGAACACTCAATAACAGAATGCCATTGTTCTCAAGAGCAAACAGACTCCTCCAATATACGCCATATCTTAGGTCATAAAGCAAGTCTCGGTACATTTAAAACCACACAAAACATATTCTCCAGTTACAATGAAATTAAATTAGAAATATACAGAAGAAAACTTGGAAAATCCACAAATATTTGGAGACTAAACAATACGCTTCAGGATAACATAAGTCAAAAAAGAAATCACAAAGGAAATTAGAAAATGTTATGAGATGAATGAAAATAAGCAAACAAAATATCTAAGTTTATTGGATGCAGCAAAAATAGCACATAAAGAGAAATTTATTGCTGTAAAAAACAAAATTAGAAAAAAGAAATCAAATTTAAAAAAATTTCCCCCAAATTAAGAATCTAGTAAAGGAGCAAACTAAACCTAAAGCAAGCAAATGGAAAGAAAAAATGATTTTCAGAGTGAAAGCCCAAAGAAAGAAAAAAACAGAAACACAATAGAGGAAAATCAAGTTCATTTCTTTGAAAAGATCAACAAAACTGACAATTCTTTAGCAAGAATGACCAAGAAAAACAGGATGATACAAATTAAACAAAAATCAGGGATGAATGAATAAGGTTGTTAGCATCACTAACAACCTTAGATTAATTAAAATGATTATAAGGCATACTGTGAACTTTTATACCAATAAATTAGAAAAACAAGTACCTAAAAAACCACAAATTACTGAAACTAATTCAAGGAAAATAGAAAATATGAAAATATTCTAACAAGTAAAGAATTGAATTGGTAGTTTAAAATCTTTCCACAAAGGAAATCCCATGTCCAGATGGCTTCAGTGGTGAATAGCACCAAATATTTAAAAAAGAAAGAAACCAATCTTTCACAAAGTCTTTCAGAGAACAGAGGAAAAGGAAATCCTGCTACTTCTACTTCTATGAGACTAATATTATCCTGATATTAAAGTCAAAGAAAACACAAGAAAATTACATATCAATATTCCTCATGAACAAAGAGGCAAAAATCCTCAAAAGCAATATATTAACAACAAAAAATACAATATATGTCAAAAAAATTTATACCATCCAAGTGTGATATATTCAAGAAATACAAGGTTGGTTTAACATCCCCCAATCAATTAATGTAATATATCATATTTCACTTTTTGTTTCTTGTTTGGAGAACTTTTCTCTATTCTAAAGTCACAAGGAAATCCTCCTGCATTATCTTCTAAAAATTCTACCCTTATATTTAAAGCTTTACTATATTTTAATTTTTGTTTGTGGTAGAAGATAAACTTCCACTTTCAATTTTTTTCATATTGATATCTGTTGTTATGGGTGTAAATTGTATCTCCCAAAATTCAAATGTTGAAATCCTAACTTCCCACTAACTCAGAATATGACCTGATTTGGAAATAGGGTCATTACATATGTACTTATGTTATGATGAGGTCATACTGGAATAAGGTGGGCCCCTAATCAATATGACCGGTGTCCTCATAAAAAGGGGAAATCTGGACACAGGGACAGCACACGAGGGAGGATGACGTGAAGAGACTCAGGGAGAAGACAGCTATACAAGCCAACAAGAAGCCTAGAACAGAGCCTTCCCTCCCAGACCTCAGAAGGAACCAACTCTGCTGAATTCTTATTTGACTTCCAGCCTCCAGAACTTGTTTAAGCCACCCAGTTTGTGGTACTTTGTTAAGGCAGCTCTAGGAAATTAATTACAATAACTATCTCAGCACCCTAAACTGAAAAGTCCTTTTTCTTACAGATCTGCAATACCAGCTCTAGAACAGTTTCTTTATAAGTCCTGGTCTGTTTCTGGGCTCTCTCTTTACTTTGGTTAGTCTACTTCTCCTAATTTCCCCTAATTACTATAGCTTTATAATATTTCTTGATATACAGTAAAGCAAATCCCTCTGAAACCTGTTCTTGTTCTCAGAGAGGGTCTTGGCTATAATTGGCCCTTTACTCCTTTACAATTTTTTTTTCCATATTCCAATAAACAAAAATAACCTATTGAGACCTGGATTGATTTTTATATTGAATTTATAAATAATTTGGGGAGAATTAACAACCTATCAACATGGGATATCTTTTTTTTTCACTTATTTAAGTGTCCTTTTTGAACTAAAAATTTCACAGTATATCAGGACTAAGAGTAAACCAAACAATAGTAATTTTAGATTTTTTTTCAAACTTCATAAATTTGTGCCCCCATTTCCCAGGGATTTAGATCCAATCACTGCATGGAGTGGGGAGAGGAGAGGGAAGGATATGTCTAAGGTTGAGAATAATTAGTACCAATTGAAGCTACCGTGACTATATATATTATTATCCATATCATCATCAGTGTGGAAAAAGAAAAGGCAACTGGAATAAGAACAGTATGAAAGAAAACATGTTAGCTTCTGGTCAGCTCTCTTAAGAAACAGGTTTTTAAATGCCATTTATCCAGAAAATGGAAACAAGGATATAATAAAGGTATAAAAAAAGTACAACTCCTTTTAAATCTCGATTAAACCTCTCAGCCTTACAGTGTCTATAAACACTGTGATTTGGAACATAATATGCCATTACAATAATCTAATTGCTATACCATTGCAAACTCAGCCATCTCAAGCTGTAGGTCTTGCTGTATGTACATACAGCACTTTTTAATCAACGTGCTATTCTTAGTGTCAAGTATATTGTCATCACTTGAGAAATGTAAATTTCCCATTCAAATGAAAAGGTTAGAAAAGCTTGACCTAGTTCATGGAGAGAAATAAGAGCTATGAAGGTTTAGGTAGGTTATATAGATTTATATTTAGCAATAGAAAGGAAAAAACAAGGTTGATGAAGAAATGAAATTGGAAATTTTATTTTTCTCAGACAGTATTTAAAAAAATCGTCGCTTTTAATCTGTCCTTATAACATCTGGAAAGGAGATAACATACTCATTTTTTCTTTATCTTCTCAATCAAGTGACTACACATGTCACCATTATGAATTAGTAGAGAAGACAAAAGCTACAGAAGTACACAAAAGCAAATGTGAGTCTAACTGGGAAACTCAGGACAATTCATCAATAGAAGCCCTCCTTTATTGCCTTCACACCACCTCTCAGCCCTGAGAGGCTTTCTATTGCAACAACTTAAGCAATCAAAGAGGAAGTACCCTCCAAATATGGTCTGTCTTGTTCATTGAGTCTTACAGTGCTGGTACATGGATATACAGTAAATACCTGTTATATGAATGAATTACTTTTATTATAATTGGAATAAACTATATATTCTTCAACAAAAATAAAATGTTCCATTTCATCAACTTTTATAAACAGACCTACCATTATTGCTCAGAGTATGCTTTTCTTTGTCTTTTATTCCAGTTAAAGCCTGGGGTTATAAGAGGCAATACAATACAGGTCCATAACATCGGCATTATATCATAAGAGACATATGATGAGCAGTCTGAACTCATACATTTTTAGATTATTTGAAAGTATGAAAGCCTGTTTCTCATTTATATTTCGGAAGCAGTATTTGGAATAATTTTTTTTTTTGGTCCAGGTAATATTAAATAACATAGACCAACCTCTGGGCTGCAAAGGCTGCTCTGGTTTTACCCTGATTCCAACTATTCAGAACAAAGAAAGTGGAATTTATTTACCTGAAAGACTAATCAGACCTAGGTGGGTTTTCCTTCTAAAATACAAAGGATATTATCTTTTGTACATAAATCCAACACTTTGACCACTTTGTCAATCCTACACGTAGCTCTTCATTACTTACAGAAAGCTCTGAGGATTAAAATGGTTAGGAAATATAGTAGTTATGTTCCTCTAACACAAATAAAAAAATGTATTAGCAGTCCACTATCAAAATCATGTTCCTAGAAATATCCTACCCCCCTGAATTAATATTTGGGCAAGTAAATACTTAAAAAAGACATGCTGGGTATCTTAAAATGAGTATGTCAGTTAATTAATTCTGTGATCCCCGGCTACCAACGGAGTACTGTACAATCTGTTATTATTCACTGTCCTATAGATCATCTGTTCTTGGTGCTGGTTTGTTCCAGGAAGAGAGACAGCTGCAACATTATATCCCTGTTCAACCTGAGGGCCATCTGACTTTAATTGTAACACACAGCTTGATGTGGCTCTGGCTATGAGAAGCCAAAGTATCGTCTGTAATAATCTGGAAAAGCAGAAACCTGCCAACAGAGGGCTGAAAACAGGGACTTGTGCTGTCTGGCTGCCTGACGGGCTGCAGGAAATATGATTAATGAGTAAGGTATAATGATATCAGGA
This sequence comes from Pteropus medius, assembly GCF_902729225.1. Classification (NCBI taxonomy): domain Eukaryota; kingdom Metazoa; phylum Chordata; class Mammalia; order Chiroptera; family Pteropodidae; genus Pteropus; species Pteropus medius. The sequence goes on along the minus strand of NW_024346667.1, from coordinate 7,707,270 downwards.
ACCCGATTAGCACCACAAAAAGGTCACAGATCAAAGTAGTATGCATTTCATGAGCTACAATCATTGCATAAAATCTGAAGAAGTAAACCAAAAAGAGGAGGGGGATAAACCTTTATGTGATAACATGCTCACAGATACATAAAATACCATACTAATAATTCAGTCACTTACAGAAAGTTAACAAAAATTATAAAATGAATCAATATGCACTGCACTGTAAAAAAGCTTTGTTCATCATAGGTATATAATAAAGATTTCTGAATGAGTGAATGAATGAATAAGTTCTTTCATAAAGACACTTGAAAGTAAAATAAGTATTTCTCCTAATTATGAATTGATCAGAGATGTAAATATTCAATGATAAACTATATTTGCATTTGATGTGCCATGAATTTTTATATAGTTCTGCCAAGAACGTATGCTTATTCAGAGTCTAAACTATTAAGACATCTGTAAAACTTATAAGAAGAGGAATCGCTGGGACAAATGTTTAGTAACTTAATAAGTTATAATAATGTGTAGTTAGTATTATAAAATGCTATTTTGTATATAATTTTGTAGTCGTGTCCGCGTTTAAAACTAGAGCGGGCAAATCCTCAATCTGATTGGAACACAATTTGGGAAGTTACCACCTTCTGTTTTTTGTGCCCTTGGGAAACCCACCCTACACGGATCTGGCTTTTCTGAGTGAAAGTAAAAATGGGAGGTACTGACAAGGGATTGGCTTAGCTCAATTCATAGTTAAATTTTCTTAATTGTCAAAATATTATTGAAAAGCTTTAAATATAACATTTTCAATGTGTCTGCCTCTTATACCAAAGTAAACACACTAACAAACCTCTTTGCATTTTTAATACTAAATATGATCATGATTAATAGAGAGCTGGTTCCCTTGAGATTTAAAAGTTTGAATCATATTGGAGAAAAAAACACTTCCATAATAAAATGATGGGAATATGATTTTAATTATTTTCTTAAAAAGTTATTTTAAGAATGGAGATGAGTATTTATATTTTTCAAATATTATATAAATATTATTTTATATCTACCTAAGAGTAAAAACATTTTTTTAAATTGGTAATTCAAAAGGAACCATTCAAAATGAAAAGACTAGGCTAGGAGAAAAATCTTTGGAAAAGGTATTTTGGATAAAGGACTTTTATGGAGAATAAAAAAAGATCTCTCAAAACAGAATAATAAAAACAGTCCAATTAAAAAATAGGCTAAACGTGTGAATAGACAGTTTTGCCACAGAACATATATGTAGAAAATAAACTGGTGAAAAGGTGATTAACATCATTAATCACTAGAGAAATGCAAATTAAAGTCGCCTACTAGAATGGCTAAAATGAATAAGACTGGTAATACCAAGTTATGACAAGGATATGAAAAATTGGAACTTCACACATTGTAGGTGGGAATGCAAAATGGGAAACGTATTCTTAGCATATGACCCAGCAATTAAACTCCTAGGAATCTAAGAGAAATGAAAACAGATGTCCACCTTAACACATATACAAATATTCATAATAGCCTCAAATTGGAAAAAACAAATGTCCATAAACCAGTAAATAAACAAAGTATGTTGTATCTTTACAATGGAATACTATGCAGCAATACAAAAAAAAAAAAAAACACCACAACAAAAAACCAAAAACAAACGAACAACACAACTAATTAAAGGCATCACGGCTAAGTGAAAGAAGAGGCACAAACAGACAACACATTGTATAATTCCATTTACATTAAATTTCTAGACAATGCAAAACTATAGAATCAGTGGATGCCTGGGACTAAAAGTGGAAAACAAAGACTGATAGCAAACCAGTACAAGCAAACTTTTTGGAGTGATATAAGTGTTCTAAAGCGGATTGTGGTGATGTTACACAACTGTATAAATTTACTAAAACTTATTGAATTGTGCACTTTTATAAAGGTGAATTTTACAATATGTAAATCATACCCGAATAAAATGTGTTTTAAAAGGGCAGTCACTAAAAGAAAAAGTACTTCCCATTGACTTCTATGCACCCCTGGGAAACAAAGTCACACACCAGAGACAGACAACTGTCACATCTAAAAGTCTGACATCTCCTCCAATATCTTTCAGAGCTAAGCTCTGTCTTTTGCTCTCATTTGAATTTAATTTATACGAGAAGCTTCAAAAGCACTGGAATAAAAGTAAAATGCAGTATGGCCCTCCACACTGTGATAGAATAATGCTAGACACTATTTTCCAAGTGCCTGCCACAAGCCCGAGAGTATCCTAGGCATTTTACATACATCGTTACAATTTTATACTCATAATGTCCAAATTACAAATGAGGAAACCAAGGCTCAGAAACGTTAAATAGCCTAGGATTCCATAACCAGCAACGTGATTTATCCAGGATTAAGAAAACTGGTCTAGTCAAAATCTACGTTCTTTCCACTTCCCTTGCCGTGCTTCCCGTATACATAAAACGTGACATTTCAGTAGTAATGAGATTATAATTAGGATCTGAAAGGCAGGATTAAAACACAATTGTTGGTATAAAAGGTAAGAAATGTCATCTAGGAAACTAAAATGCAATAATTTTCTTTGCTTAAATGTAAATTAAAAATACAATGAAATTTTGATTTCATCTTTAATATGGAATATGATAAAATATTACTTTTAAATACTGAGACCAATCTCCCTGATTCCTAACTTTTATTAAAATTAAAGGCAAAAAAAATCATGTTACTTTTTCATAAAACAGAGTACCCATATATCAGAAGACATTAAAGAGCCCCTAGAGAGGATTCTGAAAAGTCATTTCTAAGCACAATGATTATTGTACTTTCAAGTTTCTAAGTTTTCATATTCCAAGTATTACATGAAGAGTCCCTTCAAAAGAGATACAGGATATAATTTGATATCTTGTTTTTATTACCAAAATGTGCATTGGCCTTCTAACCTGGCACACACAATTATGTTCTTTTCCTGGTATGAGAAATCCATGTTAGAAAAAGCACAGCATTCCAAGTTTAACCAACAGTTTTTGCTTATAATTTTGAATTATCACGTACATATGAAAGTAACCTAAACACTGCATAAAAGAATAAAAGAAACTGTTATACCTTTCAATACAATAAAATTTTATCAAGTTTATACTGATTCATGAACTATTATGTCACTCTCAGTTATCCCTATCAACTACAGTTCTGTTCAGAAGAGCAAGGGTTAACGATTATACCAACACATGAAACATACTTTGAGGAAAGGCTCATGACAGAGTAGATGATTACTATCTTACCAATCTGTTTATGCGAACAAATTCTTCCGAGGTTTTGGCCCAAGGAGGAAGTTCAACATCAGACACTACTGTCCCATCATCCATCACTCCAAGATTATAATTATTGAAGTTGACAAACATCTCAGGGAGATAATAAAATTCAGGAATCAACTCCTATATAAAAATAAAAGACAATGTCATATTATAAATTGTAGAATACTGACTAGATATTCATAAAAGGCCTTGATCATTTCCTATTATGCAGAAAAAAAAATAAACAGAATTGTTTTCTCTTTTCATATCACAGCCCTATTGCAAAGTTTCTATTAAGGTAGACAGATACCATCCAACCAAATTTAAATAACATTTTGCTGGTTGGTTATATGCTTTCCTTCAGGACAAGTTTCATAACCTCAAAATTCTTAAATACCAACATTTAAGTAATATTTGAGGTTTGACAAGATAGAAACAGAGATTAACATGCTGTAACAATAACAACAACTTAAACTTGATTTTTAAATGAGGTATATGGAATTTTACAGAAAATAAACAAAACCTTTATAAGCATTAAAATGCCACTACCTTGGGCCCTTCATTAACCAGGAAGATATTCATTATAATTAGTCACAGTTAACGGTATATTTGACTCACATTTCAAAACATTCAAGTTTAGTTTTAAGGTACGAACATTGATAAAAATTTCAAAACTTATAAGCAGTCTAGAAAATGACCTGTGTAAGAAATCGAGTAAATTAGATAGGACTTTAAAGGACATTTAAAATACACTTTAATAGACTATTTAATAAGCAGAAAAATTCAGCCAGCTAGGTTTTTGTGTACAATAGAACTCATGTATAACTATTTCAGAGGTCCTGTAGATCAGACTTGAAATCCAGTTTTGACATGGGTCAGTGACTCAGTGGTCTTTCAGATACCCCTCAGGGCCAGCTATGGCAGGCCTGGCTTTCCAAACAGTTTAGTAAAATAGGGAGGTCATCAGATTTTGGACAAGGTCAGTATGAACTTGCCAGAGCAAAGAAAAAAGATCCAGCAAGAATTAAGCTATTATCACCTCCATCACCCATGTGAAATGTTGCTTGACTGTGAACTGCACACTCTTGGTTTACAATCACAATAATTAACTAAGCAGGGTAGAAATGAGTTCGTCCTCCAAATGCCTGACAACCACCTGGTCATTGGACTTGAAAAACTTAAATTAAGCAAAAAAAATTTTAAGGGAGAACCCTGTTAAAAGTTTAACCATAAATGAAATAAAAAAGTAATCACTCCAGTTTTAAGATTCTCATCTTCAAAAACAATGCATGTTAAGTCTGACTGACAAAAAGGGGAAAGACATATGTGTTATTTTATACAACAAAGAGTTATATCCAATTTGTTTGAGCTAATGTTTACTGCATGAGATGAGTCAGGTACTAAAGTAAACTCTTAATAAACTTATTGCATTTAATCTTCACGATAACTTTACAAGGTAAGCTATCATCTCTATTTTAAAAATGAACTAAAACTCAAAGAAGTAATTTGCCCAAGTTTACACAGCTGATTTATGATAAATTTGGAACTTAGATCAAAACCTTAACTCTAAAGTCTGGGTCAAATCATCAAGTAAGCATGAGTTCTACTTATACGTTTACACAGTGGTAAATATTTTAAACATAAGTTTTTAACATACATTCTAAGTTATTTTTTTAAAGTAAACACAAACTTTTGATTCCTTCATAAGAAAACAACTGGTTTACCTGAAAAATTATATTACATATGTGTAAAATACATATACACTACATATATAGTATTATTTAATAAAATTAATCAAACCAGGAAGAATTTTAAAATTATGCCATTATTTACCCAGATATGAATATAAATCTCCTTATAATTATATCAATAATTTGCTGAAGTGTGCATTCAATATATTCCAACTTTGAGAAATTTACTAAAATGTCTTAATTTTACTTCATATTACTTGTGCTACTTCTACAATAAGAGGACTATGCCTACTTTGTGTATTCAAAAATCAAAAGCTGCATTTTGGCTTAACTAAATGCTAATTCTTTTCATTTCAGTAATACCCACTCACCCCCAACTCCAAACCCAGGCCCTCACATTAGAGGATGTTACCCTCCTTTGGCCTATTTTACTCACTATGCTGCTGAGTAATAATTCTCCTAATATTAAAAACAATTATAATGGCTGAATTTTAGATGCTAAAATTTCAAAACAAAACAGACATAAACCAAATGAGAAAATTTTCACAAAAGATACGAAGAAAATTTTTAAATCTTACTGGACCATGTTAAACTTTCAGTTATATAATTTCTATCATGCTAGGAGGAAGGTAATAACTCATCAATTTCCAAAATTACCATAGATTTTATTTGAAATTTCCTATTAAAAATAGATAGCCTGTAAATTTTGTACAATGGACATTCTACAAATATTTCAAAATTAAAATTTTAAGCTTTATTAACTGAAAACTAAGCTTAATATTTCACTTAAAATTTATCAATATATAAATTTGTTTTGCCCCCTTTATTTTTATCTCCCGCCCCCAAATTCCTCCATATCAAGAGAGTAGTCAGGCATTTTCAGAACATTTGCAAGGTCCAGAAGAGAGGCCTCTTGAAGACATCCTCTTTTTCTGTCTTTTGTGAGAGTCTAAGCAAAAAAGATTATGTCCAGGAGGAGCAGTATCAAAAGTTAGTCTTTTTAAAGAGACAGAAGTCACAAAAGAGAGAAGGTTTTCTCTAAGATTAGGGTGGCAAATTTCTTAAAATCTGTAATCAGCTTTCTTTCAGCTTGACAGGAAGGAGAGGGGATGAAGAGGTTAGGCTAAAACCCAGGGGATGGTGAGTGGTGATCAGGGTGACACTTGCCCATATAGCACTTCTGTATGAATTAGAAAAAGGCAACCCTTCTGAGCTAATGCAGTCCCAAGGGAACTCATTTTGGTAAGTGGAATACAGACTGGATTTCTGCTCCTATTCTTTCCTGCAATCACGTACCTTTACATAGACAACAATCTGCCCAACTGTACATGGTGAACTCATGATGGTACACTTAGGGAAGGTATCCCTTGGTACCAGGAATTTTGGCATTAGCAAATATTTCTTAACCCAAGTTTAGTATAATCCAGCAGAGCTGTCTGCTTCCAAAGATCATGTGTCTTACAGAGTGAGGATATGACAAGGTGGACTAAAGATGTGAGGGCCAATTTTCTAGGTACCTCTAAATTGAAGACTCCACGAGATTGAGGACTTTATATACCTTGTTCACCACTATACTTTCACAGAGTGTGACACATGTTAGGCGTTCAGTAAAAATCTGTTGACTGAATGGTTGAAAAAATGGTATTTAAACTCAAAGATAAGCAGAGGGGGAAAAAATGAGAACAGTTCAGACAAGGGGAATATTTTAAGAAGAGGTACAGAGATTGAAATATGCATATCATTTGTTTCCGATGATCAATGAGGAACTATTTAATTGGTTTAGAGAGGACTATATACACGAAGTGGGAAATAAGGGTGGAGACATAGGAAGGGTCAAAGTGCAGAAAGCCTTGAACGCCAGGCTATAAAGTTAAGCTTTTTTTCCATAAGGGAATTTAAAAAATGAACATGAATTTAAAATAGGACAAATGCTTCCAAGAAATTAACACTGACAAGAAAGATTACAAAGCAGCTACAAAGGACATTATCAAATGAGCACAATAAAATTAAGGAGTGAACACATATACTTAAAACATATTACCTCGTTGTAAGGAAAACTGCATAAATAAATTGATAGAAGTCAAATACCCTCTTAAAATAAAATAAACATGCTGAACTCAACTGAGGTACACCAACATGTGACAAAAGAAATAGACAAGTATACATATGGCTTAAATTTTATTAAGGATGACAATGACATTAAAGTTATACAGCAGAATTCCACCTTAATCTTAAAAGCATCTTTCTAAGAACCGTGACTTGATAGAATACCACCAACTATTATAGTTAAAAATTATCTCCTTTGACAAATGAAATTTAGTAACAGTCAAAGATTAAGTCTCTCTAATACTGCTAATGTACATTTACAAAATGAAGTATGTTTTATATTCATCAGAATAGAACATTCAGCCCTAGATAAAAAACACATGTTCAGCAATTCTTTAAAACATCAGTAGAAAATGATAAGTAAACAACACTGACAGAAGACAGAGATATTTATAATTCACATTTTCTCCTGACTTGCTGACAATAATTTTAATTTCTATCATTTAATTAGGCAGACGGGTCTTAGATGCAGGTAAAATAGTCAAAATGTATTGAATCATCTCCTAAAATAAAAATTTGAAAGGTTCAACCAGAGGTTATACCACAGTTCAGGATAAGCCCATTGCTTTGATCACAAATCCCAAGGCTTTCATGGCATAATGACAAGGATTGGTTGTGACCACACATATGCTTTAGTTTTCTTTATTACGGTATGATCCCCACTGACATGAATGACCTCTGCAACAAGGCTGTATGATTCTCCTGCTAATCGTCACCAATTCTGGCCATTGAACTAAAACCATTACTTCAATAATACTTGAGCAACCATGACACATATTAATCTATTAACCCAAAGACACAATATAATCAAAATCGAAATAAAAATAAAGATTCTACTTCATAGCTAAAGTTAAATTTTCATTTTATTCTTAGTAAAATATGAAATCATGACAACTTGAATATAAGCACAATAGCAAGATAACTAATTTAACGTATACTGCTTTGGGGACACTGATGGTAATAAAGACGTGAAAGCAAAATTTTAGCATTTCACTATTGGAAAATGATATATTTTATGAAAGAAAAAATCTAAAATATGCTTCCTTAATAAACAAAAAAAGTAGATTACCAATATATTATAAAAAAAAAACGTACATGTTGATATATTTTAACTTTCAAATACTCATTTTGCTAGTCCACAAATAAAAAAACTTAAAAAAAAAATTGATCAGAGTTGAATTGTACCTATGTCATTTTAAATGAACTGCATATCTGAAAGTTTTCAAACTGATGCTTAAATTTAGTTTCTCCTTATTTAGTAGATAAGATACTAACTTTTTCGTTTAATAATAGAAATATAACAGTAAATTTTAAAATTGGAAAAGGAAAAATAATCTATAACCCAAATAATCTAAACAAATCCAATAAATATTGTCATTTTAGATATTATAAAACTGTCATTTTCAATGCAATAAATTAAGAAAACCATGGATTATGCACCAATAGATAAAAGACAATCTATCTCAACCTAATATAGTGAAGAGAATAACTGGGTTTGAGTCTTGTCTACTTAACTTACCAGTCACAGGTCTTTAAATTAATTTAATTTTTCTGACCCTTACTCCCCTCAACTGTCATTTCTAAAACAAAGGATTATTGTGAGACTAAGAGATAATACAGAATTCTATATGCACATAAGATCTTATCACTATTAATAATAACAATTATTATTCTTATTAATGTGACCTCTGATAAAAATCCCAACTTGCCTGATCTTAGGGCCAACAGCACATGCACTGAAATATGCCCATCCATAAAGCATTTAACACAATTCTAAGGGCATTTAACAAAACTTACTTGTAAAAATTAATGTGTCCACAAAAATATTTAAGACTTCATAATTCCTAAGTAACTACTGAACTTAAAACAAATTTATTATTTTTTTATTAGCAATGACAGTATGGCTTAACATGTCTCACTTTATGATGAATACCCTCAATATTTCATAGTTTTCTCCGGCTTTCAACACATTTTTTCACTTCCATGTTCAGACTGGACATTTTTACTGAGCCTGTTGCTGTCCCAGGCCCCAACCTTCAAGGAAATTGTAACCCGGGAAGCGATAATAAACATTGATAACGCAAACAACAGGTACTGTGCTGCTGCCAGAAAACAAGACATAAATTGCATGCCCACATTAAATCCTTTCTGGAACAAGTTGTAAAAGACATACACATTGCTATCTGTGAGTGAGAAGAGTTAATTTGGTGTCCATGAGCATATTGATAAACAGACTACTTTTTTTATTGAACAAAAATATCAAAAGATCATCAGTCAAAAAACAAATCATAGCTGGAGTGTGTTCATTTTTGTAATTCAGGAAGACACCATCATTTTCTAAGTGCCTTAAAAGATTTTTTCCTACCTAGTATATAAGCAGCAGAAGAATAAAAATATTAGTGTTTCAAGTGATTTTTATCAAAGGACAAAAAAAAAAAATCATTCATTGTGGACAAAAAAATACAAAGTTCAATGCTAAAAAAAAATTAGTACAGCAGGTCCTTGAATAATGTCATTTTGTTGATGAGATGCCTCAGGAACTTAGCTCCCATTTATGTCAATTAGCCTATGATAAAACTGGTTTCAATATATGTTGTTTCACTTAAAGCTGCTGTCGAGTGAAGACTTACTGCACATGGATACATCATCTAACTGTTAAAGAAATGTGACTAAACTAACAACTCTGCGAGTTATGCGTAAGGTATGCATAAAAACCAGGATAAATATATAGTTCCGTTAGACTGCGTTTTACATTTTTAAGAGAAAGGTGAGACAGCATGAGTACACTGTAATGTGGATATGAGTTGTGAAAGGGAGAAAAGACTGGTAGAAGGAGAATGACTTGCAAAAAAATAAAGAAAAGAAGAAAAAAAAAAAGGGAGAGGGAGAGAGCGAGGGAGGGAGCACAAAAGCCAGAAATGTGCAAAAGATGTGTGGAAAAGAGTAAGCTTAATTTTACTTTCATTAAGCATTAAAAAATTCTGATTTAAAATTATGTCTGAAAACAATAAGAATAAATTCAAACTACCAAATCATTTAAGTTTAAAATTTTTTCTTAAACAAATGCATCAAGAAATATATTTCCAGCAATTACGATTAACTATAGTTAAACACTTTCATATAAATGACTATAATGCTGATGTTATCAGCATCCATGAAATGTATTAGGGTAGACAGTGTGTTGATAAAGAAAAAAAGGAAGCTAACTTATCTTTAAATTACAGACCCCTGGGATTTCAGAGGTAGTAAAGGGCAAGTCAAAGGTCTCTTGTTTTACAAAGCTCACAAGACACAAATAAAACTACTATGATCACCTCCATTTTCAATTATCATTTAATAAACATGTGTGCACTTAAAACTAATAAGGGTTAATTTTTAAAGCTAAAACTAATTTTTGTAATATTAGTGAGTCATTTTAAAAAATATTATTAAGCAATATCTTTTTACTTAATTATAAGTACTGAATATACTGTACTGACCCTATTAAGTTCATAACTTAATACAAATTTTACATTTATCACTAACAATACAAAATGAATTATAAGATAGGGTTTTTAAATTGAATATCCAAGATACGACCGGCCAGTGATAAGATATTCAAATGGACTTCTTTCATAAAGCTATAACAGTAAGAACACAATCTGTCTTAACTATAAAAATGTAGAAAATAGAATTGACAACTCTTGGTCAGCAGATGATAGTCAGCTTTCAGTTTTCTTGGGGACAGAAGAGCCCTTCCTAAAATATGTGATGTTAGCAGCCTATTCCATGTGGAACACATATACATTTGGGTTTTGTCGTGCCCTTCTCGCTGGGGTGGCCATACAGTCTCTTTTTTCTCCTCAAATGACCTATTTTCCCTAGGCTTCTTCACTGACTCCTCTTTTTCTGGCATCTTTAAATCTATCCATTCTTTCATATAGCCAATATGTACTGATTTCTAACTAAAAACAACGCAGGTTCTAAATGCTGAGGTTCCAAAGTGGACAAAACAAAAAGTCTCCACTTTTGGAGACCTCTAGTGATGAAGACATAAAGTAAATAAACTGCTATATATGTATCATGTCAAATAGTGGCAAATATTGTACAAAAAATAAAACAAAATAAGAAGACAAAAAATGATTTTAGAGAGAGTGGTCAGTTTAAGTTTACTCTAAGGAGGTGACTTTTGAGCAGAGATCTGAATGTAATAAGGTGATGGGCAAAGCAAGTAGGTGGGGTAGAGTGGTTCAGGCAGAACAGAGAACATTTTATATAATGCCACTCAAACAGGAATGGACTTGGCATTATTTTTATTTTTATTTTTTTAGGCAAGGCAATCCTTGGTTGATCTCCGAGATTGCAAGGGCCTTGTCAGCTTACAATCCCTTATTATTTTTTATTTTTTTTATTTTTTATGCCTACGGCACCTAGGTCTTCCTAGGTGGTCTCCCATCCAAGTACTAACCAGTCCTGACCCTGCTTAGCTTCCGAGATCAGACAGGATCGGGCTTGTTCAGGGTAGCATGGCCTGAACCAGGCTTGGCATTTTTGAAGAGGAACAAAAACAAAGGCGTGTGAGGTTGCAGCAGAGTAAGAGAGAGAAAGAATCAGACAACACAGGGCCTCAAGTGGCTATAGTAAGAACTTGAATTTTGTTCTTAGAAGAGCTATCATTGGAGAGATCTGACCACAGGACTATGATCTGATTTACAATACAGAGATTATTCTTGCTGTGCCTATGGAGAAGACACCATGTGGGGAAACAGCTTAAGTGAGAAATTATAGCCACTTGGGCTAGGGCCCTAGTAACAGTGGTAATAACTGGTCAGATTCTGGATGTTTTCCGAAGGTTGAGAAGATAGGCACTGGGGTGTGTGTGAAAGGGAGGAATCAAACTAAGCTTTTTGAAGGCCAAGAAAACTCAGTAAATGGTGCATTCTTTTACTGAGATGGCAAACACTGGGGGAAGAAAGGACTTTTTTGGGGGGGGGTGGGTAATAATTGGAGAATATCAAGTTTGATACTGGAACATGTTCATTTTAAAATGCTATGGGCTAATTAGAATTGAGATAAAGTGCTAGGGATCAAGTGTTGATGCAAAAGAGATCCAAAGACTAAGCCCTAAGGCACTCCAATGATTTAGGGTATGAGAACAAGATAATCTAGTGAAGAAGCTGAGAAAAAGGTACACAGATAGCCAGGGGGCAGTGTCTCCTTATTTCAGAAAACAAGTGAAGAAAATGTTACAAGGAAAATGGATCAATTAATTGTGTCAATTATGCTGACAGATCAAGTAGTAGGAAAACTGAAAATGTGCATTGGACAACATGGAAGTTGTTCATCAATGACTCTGACAAGACTGGCTTCAATAAAGTAGTAGAGAAGTCAACCATCGTCTATAGCAGTGTATGCTAAACTACAGCCCATGAGCCAAAAATGATCTGCCTCCTATTTCTGTAAATAAAATTTGATTGGAACTCAGTCATTCTCATTTGTTTCATATTGTCTTTGGCCACTTTCATGCTGCAGTGAAAGAGCTGAATAGCTGTGACAGAGATTGCGCAGACTACAAATTGAAAAATATTTATTATCTGGCTGTTTACAGAAAATTTTTGTTGAATTGACCTACAAAATTAAGCCAAATATCTTTAAAATATTAATAAGGGTCTTCTTATTAGACTACAACTATCTTTCAGTATCTCTCCTTTTTTCATGTGCATGAGACCAATTAGCAGGCCAATAAAGCATTCTCCAATGTGCAAAACATTTTCTCTAACTTTGTTCAAGTCATTTTCCTTGCTCAGAATACTCTTCTACATTTCATCAATGTATTAATTTAATAAATATTTAATTTAGTGCTTACTATGTTTCAGGCACTGTTTTAAGCTCTCGGGATAACCTGAGGAGCAAAATAGTCCAGAATTCATGCTCTTGTGGAGCTAATGTTCCAGTGGAATAAGACAATACACAAACGAACAAATGTATGTATGTCAGATAGTGAGTGATGTGAAGAAAAATCAAACTGGAAAGTGAGTAAAAGTGCATGGACTGAAGGATGTAACTTTGAATAGGGAAGACAGAGAAGGCCTTACTAAGAAGGTGATATATGAGAAAGGACTTGAAAGAGATGAAGTAAATCCATAAGGATTTCTGGAGAAATTCTTTAAGGAAAGGAAAAATAAAGCAAAAGGCCTTGAGGTGGGAAGATACCTAGAGTATTTGAAAATATCAAGGAGGTCTTCCTGTTTGGCTAAAACAGAATGAGCAAGGAAGCAAACAGTACGGTAAGCCTACTTAAAGAACTGGGCAACACTTCTGAACTATTTACCAGGCAGAATACAAAGCATCATTAAGGGTCAGGTCTAAAATGGAACCATCAAGACTGCATAAATGATCCTATATAATAAAGGTAAAAATATGAATTATTTTTATTTCACAGGAGAAGGAGACCATATTAGCTTTAACTAAAAGCAGTCTTTCAGTTTTAGCATGATTTACAGTTTAAAGTTTGGGAGATCATTTGTATTTCCCCCAAATGATCCTCAGTATTTCTAGAAACTCCAAGATGATACAAATAAACGTCAGGCTATCATTGATATGATGCCATCTGAAATACAATGTTATATCTCAATAAAATGTTTACATTATTATCGTGATTTCTTTTACATTTCTTTTACACTTATTCTTACACATTGTTTAACATATAATTTAAACATGCTTTCTAAAGTGTTAAAATGCAACACTTTTAAAGAGGTAAGATGAACAAAAGGCACAATTAAATCCTCAGTTTTAGAAGGACCAACTATAAGGAGGTTCTTTAAATAGCCTATATAACCATATATTGCATATTTTTCAAAGTATTTGAAAGTAAATTGTAGGGTCCAAATTAACTGGTAATCAATATAGAAAATGGGGTAATAAATGAATATCGTGTTCACCCTACAAAAATTTTATGGTTTAAAGAAATAAGGTGTGTGGGGAGGGTGGTGGTGGTGGTGACGGAATATCCAGATTGGTTAGAAGGGCAAAGTGAGTCCAAAAGGAAATTTCTGTGCCTCTGAACATAATGAAATGATATTTAAGAATGAAGCTATGCTTTTAAACAGGCTCCAATCAACTTGACACTTGGAATTTTAAATTCTTTTAATTTTTTCAAACCTTTCCCTTAACCTTCCTGGTACTCTACTTCTGCATATAGGTAGATGCCCTATATAACACTTCTAGAAAGTGAGAAACTATGTAGCACAACAGCAAGAACTGAAATTCTAGTATTGTCTAGTAATTGGGACTATTTTATTAAAGTCTGCTGGGGCATTCAGAGGAAAGCAAGATGGATAAAAGCCTTTATTATTTTTAAAGAAACAAAAATAATGAGCAAAATAAGGAAGAAGAAAAGCAAAGAAGTTCATGTGGGTTTTGGTTTTTGGTGTGTGTTGTTTTTAATGTTGTAGCTGTTTTGCATGGATTTATCTTTTTTTTTTACAGTATTTTAGGGGAAGTGTTTGTGAAAATAGATCCAGACATGTGCTAATTAAAAAAATCTTGAGAGAAAAAGACTGAGATTTAGGAAAAAGAGACAGCAAAACTACAGGGATCTATCATTTGCACCTCTTGTCTATCAAAGAATTAAGCAGGAATGTTTAGTACTGAGAGAGAAAAAAGTTGAAGATATCTTGAAGATAGCTGAACTCTCTATTACACAGCAAGAAAAAATAATTTTCAAATTCATGATTTTTTTTTTTTTTGAGTGGCTGAAGTTTACTTTTAAGTTTTAAACTGTACATGGAAAACAGTGATGTGAGCTGTGCTGAGGTGGGGAAGGGTCTGTTGGTACTGGTAGGACCAAACTTAAGTACGAGGTTATAATGTGGTCATTTGTTGCTTAAGAAATTTAGAAATAAAAAATTTCGTGTCTTTAATTTGATAACAAAACGTCAGACATATCAATGTTTTCATATCTCCCATTACTTATTGAGTTAAATAATTAAATAGCTTTGAGATTGGAAGTAGAATTCAACAACTATTAAATCTGTTAACTATTCTGATTTATTGTTTCCTAAAGTCCATCTCAAAATTATCTCCTGATGATTCTTAAAGAGTATAACATGTAATTTCGAGAGTATGTCAGAGTATTATTTGTGACATCAAAAAATTCTCTAAGTGTCCCAAAATAAAAGATTATTTGTGCATATGATGAAATCTTTAATAAAATATCTTTGATATACATAATCCTATACAGTAAGATAAGGTATGTGAATACCTTTTATAGACTGTGAAGTACCATACCTAAAAGTAAAATATAACTGTCATTATATTGAATTTTTAAAAAAGTACTCTATAGTAACATACAGATTAGTAGTGTAACTTTTCCTCTTTTGAATCCCACTATCTCATATGGTACTTATCATTTTCTCATATCTGGTATAATTATTTATGTATATAAGTCATGTGTCTTTATGATACTATAAAGAGCTTCACAACCATAGGTATATCTTGTTATATTCAACAGCATCTAATATCAGTACTTTGCAGAAAGAGACACTATGGCATGAAAATAAAATACTGTTCTTCTGAGGGTAGAAGCAAAAGCCTAGTAAGAATTCTATTAGCTACTGTGCATTTTTTGGACTTTTATAGTAGTGAACATAGAGACAGGAGAAAAACTCTTATTTCTTCTCAATAACAACATAGTCCTATGTAAGCAGAGTCGGGTATGCATTTAGAACCAGCAGTGGATAAAAGATGATTACTAAGAATAGAGACATGGGACACTGAAATAAAATGAAATAAGATAAAATAAAAGTCTGAAATTTTTCTCACAGTATTTTTCTGATTATATTAATTTTATTCATTCAGTTTGGAAATCCATTGAGCATATTGCCTTACATCTATACATTTTTCCTTAAAAAAAAAAAAAAAAAAAGAGATTCCAAGAAGGAGGAAAAACAACCATTCAACAACTAAAGAGACAGAGAGAGACAGACATATAGACAAGCACAGATAGATACAGAAGAAAGAGAGAAAGATAGACAAATTCTGGACAGTGGTTCTTGGCCACTTAACTAATGTCTCATTCTTTGAGGCTTATCTTTAGTAAATTGGCTATATCGAAAAAGAAAAATTGTCAACATTCATTCAACAAGGAACACATTAGCAACAATAACTATAAATGAAACATCTCTATACCTTAACATCGGATGTATCACGCTGACTGTTTCGCCAAGCTCTGGAAATTGATGAAAAGGTTCGATCTGCATGATCAAATTTTCCTCCTTGCAAGTTTAGAAAATAAGTTGTGAAGGGTTCCTAAAAGAGTAAGCAATTCAAAAAATCTGTATCTTCCCCCATGCATAAAAATGTAGTTTATAAAAACCTTTATATCTAAATACTTTAATGACTAATAGACATTAAAAAGACTAACGACTAAAACATACTAGGCATAGACTGGGAATTACATCTAAATTATTACACTAATGTTCTTAAATTATTTTTTGTTTCAGAAAAAATATTTCCAAAATTCGGTATGTGCAACATTTTTCAAACACTCTTCCTTTCCAAGAACAACTGATTAACAACATTCAGACACAAATTACATTTCATGTTCTTCACAGTACAGGGAAATAGTCCAATATGTAATTTTCCTATTGTTATGGCTCAATATTTAATTTATGATTAAGAAAAGAAAAATGTTTGGACGATTTAAAAGCCTCCTCTTAGTTAAAGAACACTTAAACACATATTAGTGGATAATTGCTTGAAATTAGCTAAGCACTATAAATTACTTCTAGGATTTATGTCTGCCTGTACCCTTCTAACAAGCTTTAATTAATGATGTGCTGCTAATGCCTTCCCAAAGAAATTACTTTCTAGTAGATGAATCACCTTTCAATTTTACAGAAACATTTCTTGTTTAACCAATATATTATCAATACATGGCAGCCTCGGTGTAACCTACACACATACCTTATTCCATTTGGGGCAACTGAAGTTCCAAAATATATGAATATATGTCCATGTAAATGAAATCTTATTTCTTATTTCAATAGACTACATTTGAATGTAATCCATGTTACAGTTTAAAATTTGGTAAGATATCAATCATTTTAAGAGGCAAATTTAAGGGAAAAAATTCACACAATTTGAAGGGAAACATTTTCAACGCAATTCTACACTAACATATTATAAAATACACACAAAATGGGATACAGAGAAATTTATAATCATTGAAAAAAATTTAGCCTTCAAAACAGATGCTGTTAATTCTTAATTACTACATATTCTCCACAACACTGAATTTATTTATCATGGTTTGTTATTCAAACTGAACTTACTATTCTTAGCAGCCATGCAAGAACAAAACTTGCGGTTGAGTAATGAGTACCATAGTGGAACTTTGGAACTTGATCATCTTCCCAGGATTCATAACGCTCCGCAAAGAATGCTGCTCTTTTTGGATTCAAAGCTCCCACTGGCTGCCAATGGGGAGGGAAAATAACAAACGAGAACAATAAATGTAAGTGTCTTTTATCTCTTTCACTTTTCGAATGTCCTATTAGCAAATTTGAAAATGACTTTTAAAAATATATTTACTATAAGCTAAAACAGTGTTATATTCAGAGAGTAGATAAAGAAACAAACTTATTTTCAATGCAGGTAAAACATACACAAGAAAGTGGATGGAGAAACCCGTCATTTCTCAGTAATCCCAGTTTCTGGTGAATAAAGGTCTTTAGCCCATAACAAGCATTTTCATAAAGACAATTACATTAAGTGAATATTAGCTATATAATACTTTGGAAAGCACCTATAAAACTCTCCTTAGTTAATTAGAAGCAACAATCAGAAACAGAATCTTCAAGCTTGAGGATTACTTTATAATAGGTTCGAAAGAGAATAAAATAAAATGGGGGGGAGGTGAGAAGGAGTGCAAGGAGGACACTGTGAAAAGGGGGTTAAATGCAAACCTAGACATTTCTACTAGTATGAGTAAAATCAGAATTTAGAGGATAAAAACATACTTGAATGAAATATAAAAAATAAATAACAAAGAACAGTAGGCAGATTATAAGCTTATATAGAAAATAATACATTACAGCAGAGGTCCCAAAAGCAGTAAATAGCAAAGTGGTGAAGAACCTGCGCTTACTGGAATGATACTAGTACCCACTCAGAAGGTGTTTTGGAAAATAAAATGAGTCGGTACATGTGAATTTCTACAAACCATGCCTGTCAACATTCAATGAATGCTATTATTTTTAAGATTATCTTTTAGAATTGGGGTAAAGTTTGAATAACAGCCTGTGAAGCCCCAGCGCATTGGCTGGCATAAGATAAGAGCTTTTATAAATGCCAGTTGGTTTCGTTATTGTTGTTGCTGCTGTTGTTATTCAGGGAATACCTGAACTCCATTTATGAAACAGTAAGGAAAATTCTGTGTGATTATGCACATGTATTTTTTCTTAGAGAAGGTATACAGAGTGTTCCTAAGAGTCTCAAAGAGTTCAAAGAATGATGAGGTTAGTTGCTTTAAGGTACAATTCATTCTCACAAAACACTCTAATTTCTAGAAAAAGTCTATTCCTTATTTAAAATATAAGGCATCAATCCACTCAAACTAAAAGATATATGCAAGATTATTTTCTTTAATGAAAACCTATGAGTTAGTCACCTCTCATTTATAAGAGAAAGAAAATATCTCATTATTTGTGGGGGAAATACTAAACTAAAATAAATGTTAAAATTTTGGTTTAAAATAGATGTATTCAGAAATATTCTGTTAGCAATGTTAAACCAGTTTATAAACTGCTATTCATATTAATGTGACCTTAAGCAACATTTTAAATTTATCATTTTAGCTCTCTTTCTTAATTAACTATTTTTTCAAAAGTGCTACTTATAGTATTGTTCCCTTTCAATAGCTTGATTCTAATTAGCATTTTAAGCCACTTTTTACTTTACAAGCAAATTTTAAAAAATCTTTAGTTGATTTCTATTTTAAATCAGTATCACAGTATACTGATTTAAAATGCCATCTTTTAAAGCATTAGTTTCTGCACAAAAGAATTAAATCTGATTTACTAAATTTATACCAGTTAAGAATGGAACTGACTCCAAGAAATCTTTGTTACAGAAGCAATTTGGAATGCCTTTAAATGGATTTTAGTTGTTGTCCCTAAAGACTGAGCCATGCAAAAGGAAAGAAAGAAGAAATAAAATCATTGGAAGACAAATTATGTGAATTAAAAATAGAATCAATGCTCCTTTTGTATGGTTCTGCAGCATATTAACTATTCACTTTATCTGCTCCTATTTTTATTACTTTCCAAATGAGTACACCCCCCAAAATCAATAGTTATAGAATCACATTTCTTGAATATAATGCTAAAACCAATTAAGATTGATTTCACTAGCATCTAAAAAAAAAGGCATCGTGCAGAGATCCATATAGGCAGAACCCACAGTATCGATTCTGGCTGTTATTGTTACAGTTGGTTTCTGAAGCCTGCTACAGGACAGCTATCAAGACATAGCACATTTATTTGCAAGCATATAAAAAAGAAGTCCCCAAATAAAAGGATGTTAAAAAAAAAAAAAAAAAGAGCAGTGGAGCTGTGCAATGACAATGATACACTATCAGCTTACTCAGAGAAGTTACAGTGGGAATACACACATTGAATTATACATTACGCGAAAGCACTGATTTATTGTGGTAATAACATCCACCTCATTAAAAGATTCTGCTTTGCTGCAGTTGGAAGGCTACATATTGTTTACTGCTATAAATTAATGGCAGTGCAAAGAAGACTGTGGAACCGTCTTAACAATAGATCTGTAATGACAGTGCTGTATATCACAGCTTCCTCAGCAGCTTCATAATAAAATGGAGACAATGTATTGAGCTAATACATTCTACCATGCTGGCCCATATTTTTCTGACAACTGCTTTAAAAGATGAGCTGAATCCAACTATGTTATAATGCTGCAAAACTAAGCAAGAGTCTGTCATACACCAAAGTGCATCATAGCATTTTTAAAACATTGTCTAAATCAGCATTTCAAGATATTTATTCATCTCTACAAAAGAACTAAAAGTAAATGCTGATGGCTTCTCTTACTTATACAATATATTAAGAGTATCAATCAGAGGGCAATTCAGGAAAATACCTAGCACCACCATCCTACAGAACACTCTTTGTACAATTTAACTATAAAAGCTTGACAGAATATTTTTTTTAATGATCAAACTGATTAAAGGAAGAAGAGCAAAAATACTAGTCATTTAAAATGGTCATAACTTCTTGAAAAAAAATCAATAAAAAATAGGTATTGATTAGACAGGTATAATTCAAGTTCATAACCAGTAAAGACAAACAGTCCTAGGATATAGAAAAAATAATTCTAAATATTACATAAAGGTAACAAATAGAATTGAAGATGATTTTTTAAATAAAAAAAATCTTGATCACAAGATGAAAAAGTCGTTTGAATCAAATAGAATGATTTAAACTTGAGTATCAAGACTACCAAAAGAAATGTTACATTCAAAAAATGGAAATAAGAGTTTCAAGAGAACTCTCAAACTCTTGAAAATGTATAAATAGCCAAGAAAAATCACTATACTTATGATATATAATCTCACAAATAGCAAAACTGATCACTGTGGTAGAGTGATAAGTATTCTGTATGAGAAACAGTAATGATACCTGTCAGTAAGTTTTGTGCAAACCAAAACTTTCTAAATCAGGTTTTTAAGAGTATTACAATAAAAAATACCTTATTACCTTCTTCGAGAAGTAATTCTGTTACTAGAAAAAGAAAAATACTACACGTAAAGTACCCAGCTCAGTGCCTGGCACATAGTACATTATTAGCGATAATAATCTTTTTCAGCTTATTTGATTAAGAATATTTAAGAAAAAAGTCATTAAACAAGCCTGATGAAATTAGTGGAGTTTATTAGAAAAAAGTGTAATTAAACCTCATAATCCTCTAATGATATATACAGTACTGTGCATTATCTCTCAGAAGCCTAATAGCATGTAATAGTCACAATAAACTGAACTGCTCTACCTTGAGAGCATAAGCAAAAGCAAAATTACTTTTCAAAAGTCCAAAGGGCCCCCCAATTTTACTATGAAATGCATATAGAATGCAAAGCAAATTACAATCGACTTCTACTACATTAATTCAAAGCAAATAGTTTTGGATTCACAGACCCCTTCGAGGGCACACAGCAGACTCATATAATTACTAGTAAAAGTTAACTGTAAAAAGAAAGGGCTTTTTGTAGTGGTGATACATTCTAAGATTTTCTTTTTTAAAATTTCTAGAAATCTTGCCTGAAGTTATCTAATTAAGGATAACAGTCACAGCTTACATTTTGCAATCTATTAAACATTATTATGCATTCTCACAATAAATATGTGAGCTAGATAACCCAATTTTAATAATGAAGACAAGAAATGCCTTGAGTAAAGTAGCTCAATTTCAGTATAAATCCAAGAGACACAAACCCACCACTCAAAATCTGGTCTTTGGGCCATTTTATCCATCTAGAACTGTTGTATTACAAATTGTTTTTCCTAATAACAATTTTCCAATTTCTTACATTTCTACTTCTTAAATGTGATATTTATTAATAGGTTGATTTCAAAGGCTAATGATATATGTAAAGTACTTAGAATGGCTCCTGACACAAAGCAGGTACTCAGTAAGTACAACTGCTTTTAATGTTGTTGTTGCAATTATTATCACTATCATCATAATTCCCCTTCCATTTGAGATTTATATGTGAACTGTTCCGATTTATATCATCCTTTTAGAAGTAAAGTTCCAAACTTCTGGACCATGATTACATTTAGAGTGAAGAAAATGATAGGAAACTGACAACAAATGTATTTTTGTACAGCAGAGATGTGCTTGAATTAACAAACTTCTAAGATCTAAGTCTCAAAAGAGGTTTTTATATATTTCTGTGAAGGCTTTCTTTGGAAAACCATTAAACTACCATAAATGATGAGAAATAGAAGATTAAAAAAAATTCTGGAGTATAAGACTCAGAAATAGGGCGCTTGGAAATGCTATCATAAGGATACATTTTGTGGGTATATAGAGAAGCACAGAAGAGATGCTAAAAGAAGTTCAGGAAAGGGAAGCAAAAGAGCATGACTACTTTTAAGACCTTGCTTAGGATCTTGCTGACTGGCCCAAAGCCATTTGCCAGTGTCATCTTCATTTGGTATGATTAGGAAACTGGAAATATCCTTTAATTCTACGACACAAAGCCTGTCCTACAGCATTAAGAGTTCATAAACAAGAGAGGTTACACATTAATTTATTCTTTCCTAGAGGCAGGGAAGGCCTTAAGACGCTGAAAGACAGCCATTGCAAAGTGAGAGCTAAAGACTATCAAAGAAAAAATTGGTTGAACTCAATGTATGAATTCAATGTTATATGTTATATAGAATGTGTCAGGTTAAATGTTAGCTTCAATTAAGAGGATGAAAGAGAGTGGACTATGAAAACATATGACAGAAAGATGTCATTCCTGATTAAAGAATAATAATTTAGCCTGAGAAGATTACAGGAAATAACTATGATACGTAGACTAAAGGGGCCATTCTATTTGTTGACAATGCTACTATTTATTGGATATAAGTGAAGGTTCTAAGAGTCTTACGTAAATTATCTCGTTATATTCACAGCAACCCCTTAATATATAAACCTATTAACATTTCTAATTTACAGGTTAAAAAAAAAAAAAAAGCTGAGTCTGGGAGAAGTTCAATGACTATTAAAGGTTGGTCACCTAACCAGTGGCAAGGGCAAGATTCAGATCCAACTCTAACTAGATTGACTAGTAAATCTTAGAATGATCTGAGTTATGTGGATTGATGAAATATTGGTGCTAAATCCACAGGGCCATTAGAATCCTTTCATGGGAGGTTTGTATTAAATGTCCTTTTGAAAAAAATGCTACTTATGTTTTTATCCCTACCTATATATGTGAATATCACTTTGGCAGAAGGCTTTATAATTGGGGGGTGGGGGGAGATTTTGTCTCGGGACACCAAAAAGATGCTTGAAACATCTTAAAAAACAAAAAACAGGCAAACTAAAAAGGTTAAGTACTGCCACCAAAGTGTATTGCTTTACTTTCCTCTTGTCTTTTATATCTGTATACCTATAATCAAGGAACCAAATGAGAACCTTTAATTCTGTGTTGCTAAAGCTTTCGAAAGAAGTCAGCAAATTTTATTCTGTGCATCTTCACCACCTGCCCTCCACCCCACTCCCCAAGAGAAGAAAATAAACAAAGAGCCTCTGTCACTTAAGCGACGTTGCCACTGTTAGGAGGTGCGGCAACTATTTTGTGTCAGTTGCAACAGCTCTTTTATCTAAATGACAAGTATAACAAACAGCTTGATCAGCATTTTTACTCAACCCTGGCTTTTAGGGTATTTCTTCATATGCTACATATGACTGAAATCGTTTGGCACTTATCTTCATGCACTCTACATTTTATTTAATATTGTCAAGAAAAAAAATTTCATTGGTACACTACTGTGGCTTTTAGAGTTAACAAATAAGCACTTTTGTTTCAAGTATCAGAGCAGTTTTTAATCCCTTGAAACACACTTTCTTGCAAGTGGCATTAAACATACATTCGCTATACTATTTCAATTTAACAAACACATCTTGGGAAAAAGAAACTATTTCATTTTACTTGTGCCTACATAGAATCTAAATCATTTCAAATGCTCACATTGGTAGATTTAGTAGCAATGCCTTTACACTTCTATTATTCAGCTATGGTTCGTGTTAAGTGATTTTTACTACAAGTTTTTATCTGAGTTTGAGAAAGACACATAAACTGATTATAGTAATCTGATAATCCAATGCCAGTGTTGAGCTAAATATTAGAAGAACCTAAGAGACAATCTTAACAATCCAAGGCAAACTGAAAAAAAAGTCTTAAGTAATTATGAAAATGATAAACACCCAAGAGGCCCATTGATCAAAACCTATCATTTGCATACAGAATCATTTAAAACCATTAAAACCAGGAGTTCAGGTCTAAAATTGTTACTATTGGGGTGATATGATCTTTGGCGCTGCCCTGTAACATGGGATTCTCAGTTCTTTTTGCCGACACAGAGATAATTCCAGCACAGTGAGATTTAGAAGAAGATTTATTAAAAGTATATTTCAGAAGGAGATGAGCCCCATTAAGGAAGCCTGTAGCTCTGTGGAATTTGGGAGGTGAGAAAGTTAAAGATAAAAGACAAGAGTACGCTCCAAAGGAGGAGCGGGTTTCAGTGAAAAGAGCTATAACAGCACAGAAGTGGGAAGGTCTGTTTATATTTGGGCCATGATGTGGGGTCACAAAGGCATTCCTAGGTGACTGGCAGATGAGGTCATTTTGATTGACATTTAGCAGTTATATAACTCTGCCTACTGTGCATGTGCTTACCGAGACCTCAGTCTGTTATAAGTAGATTCATGAACTTCCAGGCATACGTATGACCTAATGAGCATATAATGAGGCTGAGGTTATGGGCAAGTTAGTGTAGTACTTTCTGCACAAGCGTTGGTGGCCTGGTGGCTGGAAGAAACCACCTACAGGTTTATGGCTCTCCAGTCCTTTTTCTCTCAGGATGCAGAAGTGATTTTTTAACTACAAAATGGTTGTTGTCTGAGTGATCTCTGGGTTGTGCCTTCGCTACTTTGTTTCCCTGTCACTCACGTCTGTCTAACCACCTAAGAAGATGGTATCTTCTCACAGACAAACCTAATCAATAGCTACACATGGAAAAATTCTCTCAAAGAAATTCAGAAACTAGCTGAACAACTCATACACATCGAGAAAATGAGGAAAAATCCCACATCATAACAGGTAGGAAAGGCTGTGACACACTCTTGTCATAAACCCAATTATGACTCAGTGACATACAACTGGGAGAGAGCTCCCAACTCACAACTTCTGAGTGAAGGTTTTGTACCCAACATCTAGCACCCTAATGTTTAAAGACTTCTACCTGTGAGAAAGGCCCCCAAAACACCTAGCTCTGAAGACCAACGAGGCTTACATCCATGAGACCCCAAAAATCTATAGCCAAAAAAAAAAAAAAAAAAAATCCTACTGAGCTCCAGAGGACTTGCCTTGGCTATGCCCCCAGAGTTCAGTGCAGAGGCAGTAGACAGAACTGCCAATCTCCTAGTCTTTCCTTGAAAAGGTTTATTTGCATATCTTAAAAGCTGCAGCCTAAGGATCATGCTCCACACATCTAGGGACCAACTGCGATCCTCCTAAGACAGAGAAGGCAGCAGACACCACCATCTCTGCATCCCCTGTAGCCCTCGCCAAATCATTAATATCTCCCTGGGAGGAGCTTATAACACATCATCTGGTATCTCTGCTTTTGCAGGTGTCACCTACAGTATGTACCCCATGGTGGCCAGCTCTGGTGACCAGTGGGGCTTGTGTTTGCGGGTCCCATAGGATATAGCAAACAAACAAGCAAAAAAAGTTATTACTGAGCGGGCTACAGGGGATGCGGAGATGGTGGTGTCTGCTGCCTTCTCTAGTTAATTTGTGCCTTCCATAAAGATATGTTGAAGTCCTAACCCACAGTATCTGCGTATGTGACCTTATTCATAAAGAGGGTCTTTGCAGATGTAGTCAAGATGAGATCATTTGGGTTGGCCCAAATCCTAAATGATTGGTGTCCTTTTAAGAAAGTCATCAAAGAGGAGAACACCACGTGATGATGAAGACAAAAATTTAAGTTATATTGCCATAAGCCAAGGGACACCTGGGTAATTAGAAGCTGGAAAAGGCAAGGAAGTATCCTTCCCTAGAGTCTACAAAGAGAGCATGACTCTGCCAGCACCTTGATTTTGGACTTCTGATCTCCATAACTGAGAGACAATAAATTTCTATTGTTTTAACCTACTCGGTTAGTGATTCTTTGTTACAGAAGCCCTGGGAAACTACTATAGTACGTACACATTTTGGATTATTGTGTTTTCTTAATAAATGGATCCCTTCATCATTATGTAATGTCCCTTTTTATACCTGGTAATATTCTATGTTACCTTTCCTGAGATTAATATAGCCATGATCGTGTAATTTTAATTATTACTTGCAGTATATTTTTCTTTCACGTTTTTAAAACCTACTTATGGCTTTATAGAAATAAAACAATTTTTTTTTAATAGAGTCTTTCTTTTATAGCCTATCTGATAATCTCTATGTTTGAACTGAGGTGTTAGATCATTTATATTTAATGAAATTTTGGCATAGTCAATTTAAATATACCATCTTGGTATCTGTTTTTCATTCTTCACATCAGTTCTTTCCACCTTGTCTCCCTGTATCTGCCTTCTTTTAGATTAAGTATTTTTATGATTCTATTTTATTTTCAGTATGGCTTATTATTTATACTTCTTTTTTAAAAGTTCAGTGGTTTTTTTATTGTTTGAAATAAACGTTTTTAACTTATGACAATCTATTCTCAAATTATATTATCTCACTTTATGTATAGTTTTTAAACCTTACAACAATATGTTCTTCTCTATTCCAGCCTTTGGAGCTATTGTTCTCATAAATTTTGCAGCTAAATATACTATAAACTCAATACATTGTTATTATTTTTGCTTTAAATAACCATCATTTAAAGCAGTAAAAATAAGAAAAATTATGTTTACCCTGAATGTTACCATGCCTAGTAATCTTTATTTCTTTGTATGGATATACATTTCAATCTATTATCATATTCCTTCTGTCTAAAAATCTTCATTAACATTTCTTGAAGTACATGTCTTCTGGCAGTTCTTTCATTTTTATTTTAATCTAACGAAAAGTATTTCACATTGTTTTTAAACAATATTTTCACTGGATATAGAATTCTAGATTGCCAGTTTTTCCCCCTTTAATGATGATTTTTCTACTGTCTTTGGCTAGCCTAGTTACAGTTGAAAAGTTTGAATTATTATCATTTTTTTTCTTTATATAATAATGTTTGTTCATTTTCATTTGGCTGTCATCAAGGTTTTATTCTTTATCTTTGGTTTTCAGCTATTTGACCGCTCTCTCTCTCTTTGTTGTTTTGTTTTCCTACTTTGAGTTTTTAGAGTGCCTCAAGTCTGTAGTTTCCATTTATTAATTTTGGAAATTGCTCATTCATTATTCATATAGTCTTTTGCTCTTTTGTCTTGATCTCTCTCCTGTGACTCCAGTTACACCTATATTAATGTCTTTGATTTTGTCCCATAGCTCTTGGCTACTTACTCAGTGCTCTTTGTTGTTTACTTTGTTCATCTTCTTCATTTTGAATTTCTGTTAACCTACGTATTCTGTCCTTAGCTATGCTTAGTCTAATCATTACCTCATCAAAATAATTCTTCACCTCTGAAATTTTTTCAAGCTTTTACATTCAATTTTTTTTTTATAGTTCCCAGCTCGGCTGAAATATCCCACCTATTCATGTAAGTTTTCTACCTTTTCCACTAGATCTTTTAGTATATGAATTAATTATTTTAAATAACTGTCTGATACCTCTAACCATCGCTAGTCTTTCTGAGACTAGTTCTTTTGATTGCTTTATCTCTTCGTAATGAGTCATTTTTTTCTTAGTATTTTAAGTGTCTCATAGTTTTTGTGTGAATGCCAGTAGAGATGGGTTGCAAAGACCCTCTTTATGAATAAGGTCACATACGCAGGTACTGTGGGTTAGGACTTCAACATATCTTTTTGGAAGGCACAAATTAACTCACAACATATACTCCAAAACAAATGTTGAAAATACATAAAACAAAAACATTGATAGAAATTTAAAGAAACAGACGCATATTTAAATTATAGTTGGAGACTTCAACACTTCTCTCTCAGTAATCAATAGAAGTAGATAGAAAATCAGTAAGGATATAGAAGATATGAATGATACTATCAACCAATTTTACCTAACTGACATGTGTAGAACACTTAACCCAACACATGAATATGTATTCTTTTCAAGTGCACATGGAGCATTACCAATACAGACCATGTTCAGAGACATAAGCCAGACTTCAACTAATTTAAAAGGATTGAAAGCATGTAAAGCATGTTCTCCAATCATACTGGAATTAAACTAGAAATCAACAAGAGAAAGACATCTGACAGATCCCTAAATCTGTGGAAATTAAACAACACTGTTCTAAATGATCCATGGGTCAAAGAAAAAGTCACAAGGAAAATAATATTTTGAATAGAATAACAATGAAGATACAATATATAAAAATTTGTTGGACCCTGCAAATCAGTGCTTTGAGAAAAATCTGTACCATCAAATGCTTATGTCAGAAAGAAAAAGAGATCTCAAATCAACAGTTTAAGCTTCCACCTTAAGAAACTAAAAGAGAAATTACATCCAAATCAAATAGAAAGAAAACTAGTAAAGAAATTAAGATCACTGAAACTGAAAACAGAAAAGCAATAGAAAAATAAAATTTAGAGCCAGGCTGATCGGGGGGGAGGAACGAGACAAATTAGCAATATCAAGAATGAAAAAAGGGACAACTTAGATGAAATAAATTCTGTGAAAAATTCAGATAATTAATGCTCATTAAATAACAAAGAAACATGAATAGCTCTATATCTATTACTGAAAATTAAGTGAAACTTCAAATGAAACTTTAAAAAATAAAGAAATAAAACTCCTGGCCTCAAATGGTTTCACTGATGAAGTCTAACAAAAATTGAAGAATGAAATAATAATATTCCTATAAAATCTTTTCCAGGAAATAAGACAAAATAACTTCAAAACACATTTTGTCATGCCAGCATTACCTGATGCCAAAACTAGACAGACATTACACACCAATATCCTTCATGAACGCATATACATAAACTCGTAAGAAAATATTAGCACATCAAATCTAGCCATTTATTAAAAGCAAAATACATCATGATTAAGCATGATTTATCTCAGTCATGAACCAATCCAAAACGAACCAATATAAAATTCACTGTACTAACAAATTAAAAAAGAAAAATCATATGATTATCTTCAGAAAAACCATTTGGTAAAATTCAACATCCAATTATGATGAAAACACGTAACAAATTAGGAATAGAAGATAACTTCTTCAACCTGATAAAGGGCATCTATGAAAAACCCATAGCTAATATCATACTTTATGATAAAAGACTAAGTGCTTTTCCCCAAAGACAAGACACTCTCAGCACTTCTAGTCAACATTGCATAATGCAGTAAGTATTCATTCGGATATGATATATTCATTTATATAGAAAGTCCCAAAAAAGTATACAGAAAGGCTACTAGTATGAATATTTGAGTCTAACAAGGTTGCAAAATACAAGGTCAGTATATTATTTCTTTATACTAGTACTGAACAATTGGAATTGAAAATTTTCTAACTATTAAAATCATGACATGTTTAAGGCTAATTTAACAAAATATATACAAGAATTGTATGCTAAAATCTACAAAACAGAGAGAAACTAAATAAATAGAAGATAAACCATATTTGTGGACTGGGAGATTCAATATTGCTAATATACGATTTTTAGCAAAAATGGTCAACCAATTAAATGTTATCTCAATCAAACTCTCCTTAGGATTGACAAACTGATTCCCAAATTTATATGGGAAAAAGCAGAAGACCTGCCGTATTCAAAATAATTCTGAAAAAGAAGAACGTAGTTGGAGGATTCATGTGACCTGATGTTATGTCTTACTCTAAAGCTACAGTATCCAAAACAGTGTGATACCGATATAAGCATAGATGTCCCAATTGAGAGAACAAAATTGAAAGTCTAGAAATAGACACACATATATGGCCAATTTGTTTCCAACAAAGATGCCAATACAGTTCATGAGAAAAGATAGTCTTTTCAACAAATAGTGTTGAAAGAACTGGACTTCCATTTCTAAAACATTAACCTTAACCCTTATCTTGCACCTATAATACATTATAGATAAAAAATAAGCAGCAGCAGCAGCCACAATATGAGTGTAATAATTATATTTAAAACAATTGTTTTTAGAAAAGCCAAATCACTGTTGGATAATAATAAGCATGCAGTCATCTAAATAAATCAGCAGCTTTTAACTTCTCCAGTAAGACAGTCTCTCATATATATGTTCATATATGAATTCTCTTGTAATAAACCTACAGTCTGTTTCAAGTGACCAGAGTCCATAGGTTGGAAAAATCACATCTCTCTTCCTATGAGTAAGAACTACTTACAGTGTTTTTAATACTAACTTATCTTTATCCCCTTTCTTTTTGTTTTTGGTACTATACATTTTTAAGCCTAAATGTAAGATTTCATATTTTATCGTTGTATTTAACTTGAATATTTTATGTTATTTCATTCTTCCAAAATGATTTAAAATTTTGTATTTTAATTATGCAAAGCAAGCTTCATGATCAAATCTGTAATATTAGTGAAACTGTCGAATAAATCAGGGCCTAGCAAAGAATCCTAGAAAGATGCCTTAAAGAGGGTGATACCTCATGTTTATAAAGGGCACTAAACAGTGGGGTTGTAAATGATTTGAACAGTTCTTAATGCAACTAGTATCTTTTAATCTATAATGTCTCAATGTCTCAAAGCTACCACTTGGACTTTCAAATCATTTGCTCGGATATGTCACAGTAGATCTATAACTTCCCCATTTTATTAACCTAATCAAAACTAGTATTTGTTTTTGCTGTTTTATTTTTTAATTATAGTTGGAATACAGGGAAACATATTTTTAAAGTAAGTTAATGTAGTTTAACAGGATATATTTCTTAGTAAAACTCTCATTTTCTTTTCTTCCTTCATTTAAAAAAAGGTATCTATTTAATTGTCTATTCTAGTGTACATATTGGGTTAATTATACCTATTGCTTTTATTATCAGAATTCAGCCCTCTTCCACTTTCAAAAACTTGGTTTACATTATAAATCACGGACTCAACAAAAATCCCGTTTCTGAAAGTGGGATAGTCTAGAATTAAGTCATATAGAAATAAAATGTTTCTGATTATTCTATAAATGGTTCACATGCAGCATGCATTTAGTAATAAAACTTTAAAAACAGAGATTATTTCATTCACTTTTGTCTCTAGCACAGTCTTTAGAATAACATCTGCAAAAGGCGCCCAGCAAATATTTCATAATCAATTATTTGAAAAACCTATTCATTCAATATAAACAGAGTACTACTATAAACAGGTGTTTATGTTGAATAAGCGTGCTTATTCAAATGGACTTTGAGAATAAAGAATTGGATAGGAATGTGAACATGTGACTAAAAGATAAGTTAATACACTACCCACTGTAAAAAAGTATACTACATATTCACATAAAGTAAATTTTGAATATCACAAGGAAACATAAGACCGAGAAGTTGACAAACACAAGCATATAAAGAAAGCTACAAAGGTTTGAAGGTTTTTGAAATGTCTTCTTACCACATTTACTTTCTACAAAGAGAAAACAAAAACAAAAACAAAAAACACCACCACCACCCCAGCCTGAAATCAAAGGTATAGTACCAGTACTTAATAAAGTAAAAAAAAAATTTTTGGTGACTTGAAATCAGTTTTTATGTAAATTCATGGTAAGTATATATGTTCCCTACTCTGAATCTACCCAAGTTAGTACACCCAGCACTGAGAAAATAGGAAGTATTATGGGATAAAACTGGTAATGCTATGTAAATAAAACAATTCATTCATAAATAATAATAAATGGTCAATCTACACCATAGTAACTTAGGATGATTAGTGAATAAATACTTAACTTTGAGAAGGATTACTGACTGGCAGTGTGTTGCTGGTATATGTCAGGATTATTCATCACTCTGACAGTAATATTAACCACAATCCATTTCAGTTACTTCGGTTTATCATTTTCTGCCTAATGTTAAAAAACAATGTCATTGAAGGCTGCTTAAATAAAGCGCAAGGTTAACCTCTGTTAGAGTCATTTAAAAACTTCTGCTAGAAAGTAACTTCTAGTAGAAAACCGAATATGCTGTACAGATTGCTAATACTTAACGTAAGTCTAAAAAACAGTCACACAAAACAGACTGTTTTCTTAATTTAAAAACAAAACTTCAGCAAATCTTTTAAATGCACTACATACATATGTCCTTCTCTCTTTCCCTCTCTCCATAGATATATATTTTTTTCACACTTTGCTAAACTTAATTTTTAATCTAAAGAGTTGCACAGCCATATGTTGCATATCTACATTTTAAACTAAATAAATCATATGTACAATAAAGTTTAAAAAGGACAGTGTACCTATGAAAAATTTTCTTCAGTATTACATAGCATTATATAATACAATATATAAAATATTATAGTTTGCTATATATGATCCCCCAAATTAATGTGTTAGAGGTCCCTTAC
Source organism: Pteropus medius (assembly GCF_902729225.1). Classification (NCBI taxonomy): domain Eukaryota; kingdom Metazoa; phylum Chordata; class Mammalia; order Chiroptera; family Pteropodidae; genus Pteropus; species Pteropus medius. The sequence continues at coordinate 7,674,787 of NW_024346667.1, read as the reverse complement.
TAATAAATGGAGTCAGACTGACACAAGTCTATCTAAATCTAAAGATTTCCTATTCTGGTCCTCTAATTTTATCTTTCTGGGCTACAAAATGATATCTTTCATATCATTTTGATGTGCCTTTTAGAAAATATCTGCATATACATTCTACTTTCTATGGTGCCATCATTTTTTCTATTAATGCAATAGTTTTCCCTTATCATTGTCAGAGTATTTATTCCTGTTTTGTCTTTAAGGCTTCTTCTGTTTCCTAAATTCTATTTTTTCCCTAGTTATTTTAGTTTTACTCTTTGTTGTCTTTCACATTGGAGATTCTTTACATGTATGATAACACTTGGTTATACCTTCATTTTTAAAAATGAAGCATAAAAAAATAAATGGAGTTTCAGATACAAAAATAAATAAATAAAAACAATGCTTGAGAAAGCTGATAGAAGTACATGGAGCATCAGTAGCAATGTGAACTGGCAGATTTTACTGAAGGGAAGTGAGGTGAACTCAAATAGAATCCCTAAATGTTAGTATTTCTTAGGTCTTCCCTCTTGAATCAGTCAATATACCCAGAGAATAATAAAATCTTCTGTCTTACAAGGTGGGGCTGGGATAAGCCTGCCTGCCAGAATTCTGATAGCATGACAGCCAAGAGGTCTGGGGGTCTTCACCGTTCAGTACTTAAAGATTTCAGTTAATCCTCCTGTTTTCCATTCCTCACCTTCGACTTTGCCTCTGCTGTTCTTGGTGTTCTCAAATCAGAAACTTCTCTGGAACAATTTCTCCAAAAACTAAACCTCTTGCCTTTTGCCCAGATAAAAGGAAGAGTAGTTGGATTTTAGAAAGAAGTGGCTATGAATGCAAGTATTCAATCTAAAATATTCTTTCTGGTCATACTTAAAATCTACCTGTTCAAGAACAGGCACAGATGTAAGATCAAATCCTTAACGCCTGGAAATGTGTGACTTTGAAGAGTTGTTTAACTTCATCACATCTTAGTTTTCTTATCTATAAAATAAAGATAAAAACATTCCTTACAGTGTTGGTGAGGGACTTAAAGGAGAGAGCATATGGAAGATCTCCATTAAGTGGAAGGCACCTACTGGAGCTTCTCTCCCAACCCCTACAAATAAATTCTAACCTATCCCAATATCATTCTTCTGCTTATTAGACTGTAAATTCCCCAAGACCAGGGAATGCAATTTATACCAAAATCCCTAAAAGCAATGTGAATAGAAAAGCATTCCTATTTGATGCCTAGATTAAAATATTTTTAATATATTTTGTCAGCCGATAAAAAATATTCAAGTGTGGAGATTTTTAAATTTTTTTTTGAGCATTTATATTTTACTTAAGCACTTTAAGAACCATTACTTGCTGCTGTAATATCGTAAGGTTTGTTTTTTTAAGTCTAAATTCCTTTGGTTTGACTGAAGCCCAATAGATAGAAAAACAAAGTGAAAGTTATAACACCCATCATATTTAAAAAATATTGTCTTCACCCCAAAAAGAGTGTTCCTTTCCCTCTGTGACATCTAGATGGTATACTGATTCCCGGTATATCTGTTACAGAACAGACTAAAAGGACTGGCATTCGTCAGAAACAGCACTTAAAACTTAAAGAGATAAAGAAGTGTTGTCTGATCAACAACAGTTAAATGTCGGTAGTCAATTCCAGGTCAAGATGCATGCAGTATATTAAATGTGTGTTAGGGAAAAATATCTCACATATTAAAATACACAACCAAATAGTGTGTTAGGGAGAAATATCTCACATATAAAAATACGCAACTAAATAGTAGAAGATAAATGAGACCATGAGAGAAAATCACCTACATTTTCCTTAAAGTGAGAGAGAGAAAAAAATAAATCCACTAAGGACAAACAATAGCAACTCATCAGCCAGGGAATGAATTCAGGAAAACTTGGTCACTCAGTTCTCTTCAGTTATCTGAGAATTTACTCTTTAGAAACATTTTGATCCAGATTAGGGCAATGGAAGCTGCTAGTTTAATAGAGTGTGAATGGTACAGCACTGTAACATTTTTTTTTTGTATGTGTTTTTTGTTTGTTTGTTTTGTTTTGTTTTTTAAAGAAGAAACTATGACTTATTGGGGCCTAGACCAAAATGTAAAATTCAGTTTGAATATCTGATGATAGTCAACTTTCCTCAGATGCCTATACCGCATGGCAGGAATCAGGTCTCAGTGCAAGTTCATTTTTCCCTAACGTTTACTTTTCTTGTTTCTGCACTCTGAACCAAAATAACAGCTCACATTGTGTTTCTAGTCTAAAGTTGAAAACCAGATAGTTTTTCTTTGCCCTCTACTTCAAATTCTCCTTCGGTATCTTCCTTCATTTTAAGAATTGAGCTCTAATTATTAAAAAATAAAATACTTGCTTATACTTTGGCTATTCCTGGTTTTTCCCGATTTTTAGTTCATTGTTTAGTAGGATAGTTAACTACCTGACTTTATTATTTCAAATCTCCAGAAACTGAGAGTTCCTGGCAAACAATATTATTTAATAAACCATCAATAAATTTAAAAAAATGAATTCTTGAGTAGTGACATCAGGTAATCTCTAGTTTTAACCAAACATTCAGCTTCCCCCCGCCCCAGATTTTTCATAACACAGGCTTAGTCAAAAAAGCTTGGAGCAAACGAACAGAAAAAAAACGGCTTCAAGCAGAACCTGGGACAAACATACCAAAAGCAGGCAATTTGGAAAAGCTTTCCTTTCTTTCCTTTTTCAAGCAACAGAATGCTGGTTATATTTTACCATATATTTCTCATCATGAGAGGTGAAACGCAACTTGATAAAATAATATTAAAACAGACACAGTAACTGATGCCAAAGTAGAAGGCTGAGCATAGCTTACCACAGTGTTTCTCAAACTTTCTGAGCCAAAATTCATAGTAAGAAATGTTACTTTAAATCATACCAGTGAACACATGTATGTACACTGGTATGCAGACACACCCCTTGTAAGCAGAAGATTTGTACATGATACATATTGATGTTTTCTTTTTTAATGTAATGCTATGATATTCAAATCATTTTTTAAAGTGCTAGCTGTGAGCTGCATTTTGAGAAACACTGGCCTGGTGTTTAAATTCTGGTTCCACCCACAAGCTACTTAACTCTGTGCAACTTGTGCAAGCTTGTGGTGCCTCAGTTTCTGCCTCTGTAGAAGATGATAATGTTAACTATTTTAAAAGGTCTTTGTGAGGATTAAAAGTGTTAACACATGTAATATACTTAGATATGAGCCTGACATATATTAAGTACTCAGTAAATATTAGTTAACAGTAATAAAATGAGATGTTTACCTTCCAAAATTCATAGCTGAGTTTTCATTTGTAAGTGAATGGTTATCAACTGCATTTCAATTAAAGACCATACTTGTTTTTTGAAATATGTATCCAGATTATAGCACATATACACATTCAATATTCCAAAATAGCTATGCTGATCAATTAGAAGAGAAATAAGCGCCTCAGATTTTCTTGGTTTTTCTTCCTTTAAAAAATTGGTTTACACAATCAATCTCCTACTAAGGAAAAAATAAATAAAAGTAGTAGAGAAAATCTTCCTAATATACAAAGGAAGCCCTGGTACTGAAACACTCCACCACTGTAATTGCATTTATGGTATGGCATTTTGTAAATATATTCCTGCTCTAATATAATTTCTTATAAAAAAAAAAGAAAGAAAATGTTGATTATTTCTTTCAAGAAGGCTGTTAAAATTCAAAAGTCAATGTGTACTTATAAAATATAGATTAATGTCACTCCAAAGTCTATGCATAGTTAGATCTGTCTTCTCATCAGTCAGAATTTTACACCACTGATGAAACAACTGAGGAAGTAGAGGGTAAAAAAATCAACTTCGAAATTGATCCTTATTTTTTTTTCAGCTTTGAAAGAATAAATTAAACTATTATGTTCAATAAGTATTTTCTCAGTACAAGGTTTAATTTTCATCATATTTTTCAGATTAAAGTAGATTTGATTTCCTAAAAGACTGACAATACTAATTTGTAAATATTATAAGGAGAATTGTACATAGAATACAATGCTGTAACTTCAAGAAGACATTTTTAACATTGTTCTATTCAGATTTTCTCTTTTCTGAAAGAATGATCAGAAAAATAATACAAAAAAAGGGTGTTAATTCAGCTTCTGAAAGAAAATTCCCTATGCAATGTGGAAAAGATTACCAAATAAAATTGTAGCTTTATATCAAAGCTACTAAAATCCCTCTGAAAACCAGCTTTGGGGAAATTACAGGGACATAAATATGCATAAATAATTCAATACATTTGAAAGCTAGTCAGGCTGTATTATCTATTTAAGAATGGAGATAAGATCTATTTACAATTTAAATTAATCTTTACACACAATGTTTTCTTCAATTTTATAAGTTTATTTAAACAAACAGTAATGTTTACTAAATGTACACTATGGGACAAATTTTCATAGAATTCTATTATAATCACTCATATAAATACAGCTCATTTCATGTATGAAAAACATTCCTGAAAATATGTGTATGAACAGATATTTGAAAACTGAATCACACTGTTTAACATCATGGCAAATTTTAATACCAACAGGAATGAGATACTTTTATAAACAATTACCTCTATTTTATACTTGCAAAGTACAATTCTCAAATACCTAATATGCTTGCTTATTTCACTAAAAATAAAAATAATGTAGTTAATTCCAAACTCACTTATTCCATCAATATTTAATGTAAACAACTAGTACTAGCAGAATTCCATTTTTGTGAACTTGAATGACTTTTGTAGCCTTTGAGCTACTGCTGCTTTATAAGTAAGGATATCTTAGCTATAAGATATATGGCTGAGTGTTATAGCTCCCTGCTGCTTCCCAGTCCTTCTACTTAGCACTACTGTTCACTATTCAACTGGTTGAAAGTTCTCTTTATAAATAATTCTTCCTTGGCCCAAAGTACAAATCGTTCACAAAATCTCTCAAAATATAAAAATGGATACAGGTAAAGGCACTAAATGACAAAAATGAATATTTTCATGTCTTTGTATAGTGGATATAAACATACAAGAATGAAGATTAATGAAAGCAACTCTTGTTTTGATATTGAAGCCAGGCTCTCCCCTTTTTACTTTTAATCAAACAAAATTAAAAAAGAAAAAGAAAGAAAGAAAAGAAAGAAAATTACTATTGGTGATTTAGTGGGGCATAAAAAAATAGCCTTATTTATCATACAGAGAAGATAACTTATAAGGGCATTAGTTAAAACAGTATTTTACCCACCCAACGAAAGAATTTGGCGAGTTCCTTAGAAACAGCTATCACATACAAATACAATTCGATTTTAATAAAGGATTCCGTTTAGCTGGCAAATAATTTATAATAGCATTTTGCTAATATTATTTCTATGAATTCGCATAATGAAAACATCATGCAACCTACGTTAAAAAAACTGTTTTGGAGGTTTTCTTCTGGTGAGGTGAGATTTTTAGTGGAGGCAGTCGGCAAGGACAGTGCTACGGGGAGCTAACAGGGTTACAGGAGTTGTTGTTCAGGGACAATGATGGCAGAAGACAGAAATACAGCCTCACTAGAAACATCTAATTACCCTCCCACTTATCACCATTAGTAACTGTTCCATCAAGAAAGAAACATGCACCCTGTCCACAGTCCATCTTACTATCCATTACATCTTGAAGAATCTACAAAAAAATCCTCTAAAGCACAAAAATGTCTTAATAAGCTATGTGTTTAAACAGAAGTCCAAACTGAAGAACTCAGTTGAGGGCAAAAAAAGGCAATTCTAGGATTCTGGAAAGGTTATTTATTTAAATCTAATTTATTTTGTGAAGCAAAATTTACATTTTAACAAATTAATGAAAAAATGAGATTTTTACTTTTATATACATAAAATTCAAATAATAGAGAGAGTAGGATATAATAGCCTGAGTATAGTTGTCCAGATTTTATTATTGACCTATTGCGTGGCTCACAATACAAGTCAAGCTAATATAGTCCTCATTTATTAAACTAGAGAGAGTTCTATAGATTCCAGTAAAATACTACAGAGTCTTAGAGCTAATATCTAAATGTAAGAATTTCCCATTTTTTAAAAAGAAAAAAAAAGCAAAAATAAAAAACAAAATATTTTATTTATTTATTCCTCACAGTCATCTGGGAAATTCTGCTGAGCCAGCTTAATAGACAAAGGAACCTAATAGACAAAGGGAAGTATCTCGTTATAGAATGATTCCCAATAATAAATGGAATAGAAGTGACAATTTAAATATCATTTTGCAATCTTTACCAAGCTAATTAATCTAAGCATTAAATATCAATGTCTGCTAACATCACACAAAAAAAGTAAAGTACATATCGCATGCCCTTGACAGAGGAACACAAAAACTTCCCACAAAGCAGTCTTTCCCAAAATACCTAATCTGAATTCCATCAACCTCCGGAAACAACTATCAATTTATAAGAAATATAGACAACAAAGGAACTTTTTAGACTATCCCACAGGGATGCAATAAGCAAAATCTACACAATACGTTTCTTCAACTAATAAATCAGGAAAAAAAGTGAAAGAGAAATCTACAGAATAGAGACTTTAAGAGATGAATCAACTGACTGCAATATATGGTCTTTAGTAGAATCCTGACTTGAATAAACAAATTAAAAAGAATTTTGAAAGTTGTAATTTAATTGGAAATGTGATACCTACTGGATAGTTGATGATATTAAGAAATTTTTAAGAAATTATTGTTAACATTTTAGGTTTGCTAATGGTATTATAGCTGTTTTAAAAGGAGACCTTAGTTTACAGAAGTCCATATTGAAATATTCATTAATGTAATCTGATGTTTAAGATTTGCTTCAAAGTAATATGGGAAGGAGGAAAGGAAATAAGAGTAACGATAAAATACAAGTAATCATGAGCTGATAATTGTTGAAGCAGAGTGGTTGGTAGATGGGAATTTATTATGCTATTTGTCTATTTTTGTGTACACTTTAAATTCTACATAAAAGACCTAAAAAGAAAAGCATATAAACTTTATTTTATATGACAAAATGATGGTTTAGAATATTCTATTTATTGATACTCCAAGACAGAAAGTTTTTTTTTTTTTACCAAGTTTTATTTATTTTTTAAACATTTTATTTATTTTCCCCTCTCCCCTCTAGTAATCACTAGAGGAAAGGAAGTTCTTGAAGAATACCTAAAGATATAAGAAAACACTTATAGAAAGTTAAAAAACCTGTGTGTGTGTTATAACGTGATTATTCCTTATTGATACATGGTAAATTAAGAGTAATTTTTATTTTACTTACATGTTTTATACTTAAAAACCTAATAGAGTTAATATTACTATTTCATAAATTGGGGAAAAGCCATAAATATTTTATTATTTAATTCATTTAACACTTATTGACTGGCAGACCTTGTGCTAGGCATGAGAGAAATAATGGTGAACAAGAACTCTATCATTATGGAGCTTAGTGGGGGAGAAAGAAGAAGCAAAACAAGTAGGTAGAAGCACATGTAAAATGCAGGATATTTTAGGTGTTCTACAAGAAAGGAAGAGCAGAATATCAGGGAAGGAAGGTAATCAGTAATGGGCTCTATGTAGAGGTGACCTAAAGGCAGAGAAAGTCAGCCGCTCACAAAGTAGAGAGACAAACATTAAAGGCAGCGAAAACAAAGCTCTGAATTGGGAAAGATGTATTCTGCATTCAATGATAAGTTAAGAAAACTTTAAACACTGGATTTATGTGATTCAAAATTAGATTTAAGAAGGATCCACTTTGTTGTAGTGAGAAAAGGATGAGAGAAGGGCAAGAGGCCGCAGGGAGGTCAATTAGGAGACCTGAAGTAGTACAGGGTTACTTGTCCCTTTATGAGAGTACTGGTGAGAAGTTGTCATGATTTTCTTTATACATTTTTATCAAATATTAACACCCTTATAAGAGGTTGATATTTAGGAATAATGTCTTTTTCAATGTATATGGAAAAAAATACATAATACTTTTAATTGCTATCAAGTTTTTTGTGCACATTAAATCTGAAAAAACATTTAAAAAATAAATAGAGAATGCAGTCAGCAGTAATGTAATTGCTATGTGTAGAACCAGGGGGAAGATAATCAGGGGGATCGTTTCATAAACTACATAAATGTCTAATCAATGTACTGTACACTGGACTAATAAAATAAAATGCTAAAAAGAACCTCAAAAAATATAAAAGTTATACTGATATCTAAAAGATTTTTAAAAACTAATGTGAAAATTAAAAATAACCAATATATTTTTAAATGCAAGACAATTATATTTCAGATGATTACTGAGAAATTACCTTGGACAAATCTCTGAAGTTACTTGGCAAAGTAAGATCCAATTCTTCTGATTCATAATTAGTGATGACCCAGGGAAATACTGGGTACTGATTTAAGTCATTGTAACTTCGTCCTAGGAGGGAAACAAATGTCAGTCAATCTGGAATAATAACATGAAATGATAGGCAGATTCAGGAATATAATTTACTAAAAATAACTGACAGTTTTTGAGTACTAGAATATTTCATTTAATCCTTACAATAACCCTAAGAAATTAGGATTATATCAATTTAACGGATGAAAAAAACCAAGGCACAAAAGGTTAAGTTAACCTGCCTAAAATAATGTTAACTAGTAATGGCCAAATCATATTCAAATCCAGATACTCTAACTCCAAGTTTATGCTCTTATAAACTACATTTGACTAATTTTTATTACTTGAAAGCTTGTACAGAATAAAATATGCTTTATTAAGACTTTGAAAAGCAATTTGCAATTCTCATACAGCTTTTTAAAACCAGATTCCCCTCTCTGCCATTAATTAACCAACCAACCAACTAGTCAACCAAGTTTAAGTGACTTAACCCTCATGGGCATTCATTAGTCAGTCATCTGTAAAGTAAGGGAGTTGCAGTTTTCAAATTCTATGATCCTCTGAATACAATGCACAGCATCATCAGTGCTGCTTTCCCCCACTCCCAAGTGTGGCCGCACGCTTCTACCCTTCTTCTAAACTAATGGCGTTAAATGACACTTAGCTGTCAGATGGTTTTAACCTTGTAATGCAGACCCTCATTAATTTTTATATGTAATTGGTTCCAAACTTTGCTCTCTGCCTAGTCTCTGTCCACTCCAATTTATCCATTCTGCCTCCAAGTTAATTTTTCACACGGTCCTAATATCATTCATTTGTTCAAAAACTTTCAGAAGTCTTCTAATGAATTGACTGCTAACTCTATGAACTGACAGAAAATCTTCCACCTTCCACACAACTTTTCTAGTTTTCTTTCTCATTATACCTTTATGAAGATATACTTATGTGCACATATGCATATATATATGCACATAAACATATATATATGCATATGTACAGTAGTCTTTCCTTATCCATGGTTTTGCTTTCTACATTTTTAGTTACTCTCACTCAACTGCACTATGAAATATTAAATGGAAAATTCTAGAAATAAACAATTCATAAGTTTTAAACTGTATACCATTCTGAGCAATATGATGAAATCTCTTACCGTCCTGCTCTGTCCCATCCAGATGTGAATTATCCCTTTATCCAGTGTTTCCATGCTATATATACTCTCCAACCCCAACCATTAGTAACTTAGCAACCATCTCAGTTATCATACAGATGCTTGAGGCATCACAGTGCTTGTATATTAAGTACCCTTTAATTTACTTAACGATTCCCCCATATACAATAGTAGTGTTGCTGACAATTAAAATATGCCAAAGAGAAGCATTTACGTATATGTAAGTATAGGAAAAAACAGTATATATAGGTTCAATACTATACTTCATATTTTCCCATTTTTGTAAGTTCACTTTGTCTTCAGTTTTACATAAAATGACTTCTAATCTCCCAACTACCTTCTCTGATAAAGTAATATCCATACTTACACAAACATGAAATCTTTCCTGATATTTCCCTTACTCCCATCAACTGGATGAATATGATTTCTTTCTCTCTCTGCCCTTTTAATCCCCATAGTACTTTACATATCCTCACACACACACACACACCTCACACACACACACACACACACACACACACACACACTGGAATCTATACCTCTTTGCTTTAGAATCACATAAATGCTCACATTTGTACTTAAAATAACTTCTCTGAGAGTAAGCAACATGCCTCATTCTCTATCTCCTTTGTGCTTCAAATATAAACTTTGTCAGTTTGTTGACCTGGATCTCAAATGTTTCACAATTACGTTCTCTGTTTTCTTCATTCTAATTATCACAAATGAAAAGAAATGAGAGATTTCTGTTTTTTACTCTTTCAAACTAAACAGTTTCAATGGGTGATCTTCAGTAATATTATATGATTTCATAACTTCTACAGGGCCATTTAGTTTTTAGATTTTCATATGTTGGTCATAATATAAATACTCCTTTATTGTCTACAGCCATGCTACCTTGAACAAGCTCAATCCTGTCTGATCTCGGAAGCTAAGCAGGGTCAGGCCTGGTTAGTACTTGGATGGGAGACCACCTAGGAAGACCAGGTGCTCTAGGCGTATAAAATTTAAAAAATACAAAACAAGAGATTGTAAGCTGACAAGGTCCTTGCAATCTGTGAGGTCAACCAAAGGTTGCCTTGCCTAAAAAAATAAACAAACAAACAAACAAATAAATAAATAATATTCCTTTCCTTAATATTTTATAGTTGTTCTTTTGTTGTATTTCATTGTTTTATCATATATTTCTAATTAAGTTTTTAATAGACTCACTATTTTATATGGTTATTCATTCCTACTATTCCATAGAGTCTATTTTTGCTATATTAAATCGTTCTAAATTTTCATTTTATGTTTTTTGGAAAAGATTGTGTATACTCATTTTCAGTTTCTCTCAAGTAGCCAACTGTCCATATGCAAAGCTGTCAACTCTAGTCAAAATTACTCTTGATAAAGTAGTCATGTAGTAATCACGAAAATAAAAATAAGCTATTTGTGCTGGCACTCAAAATAATCTAATCATATCTCAAAGTTTATTAGAAATAAGACAACATGCGAGCTTAGATTACCTGCTATCGTGTTGAGAAACATCAAGTACTCAAAATTTGAAATCTCTCTATGTTGCCATCGCTGGGTCATGTTAGAAGCTTTAAAAAGCTGACGGGGACTAGCTAACGAGATACGTCTGCAAAAAAAATTAATGTAGAATCAATTTAAACTTAAGACTAATTATATCATAATAACAAATCATGAATATCTGTGCTTAATCAAAATGATATCTGTATATTCTGAAAACTTCTATGTTATACTAATAAATACTAGTGATGTTTCGATCTACAATTAATGGTTAAATGATAGATTTTGACTACCCACAGGTCTATTATACATGTTCTATTCATTAAGGTAAGCTGTCATTATGATGCCATTATAGTAACTAGGTTCCATATAGTAACAATGCCATTATAGTAAATAGGTTCCATATAGTAACTAGGTTCCATAATAATAGTATAATTAATAATTCACTGCTTTACTGATATAAAAGAAATTACAGTAACTGTATTCACATCTTTATCAATTTTAATAGTCATCACTTAAAACAGATTTGTCCATTATATATTTAAATACTATGTTTGCATACACTTTTTAACAGGTCAAAGAGGACAGTAAACTCTTTAGTTGTCTATTCAGGGGGTACGTTAAAGGTAAGAGAAACTTTTTTTTTTAATACAGTTTAATAGAAGACCAATTTTTCTGTGTTTTCGTAACACATTGTAAATAACAAAGGATACAACTGACCAGTTGTAAGCAGTAGTGAGAAACAGGTAGTAGCAATAACTATTACATTCAGAGCCTACAGTCTCAGATAAGTATGCTATCCAGTTCTTCCCACCACTAAGAACAAGATAACTATTTTTAAAAAATCTTTATTTGCAAAAGTATAATTTAAATGCCACAAAATTTACCCATTAAGTGTACTAGTCAATGACTTTTTAAAAGTCAGTTTCTAGAGTTATATAATTTCTAAAGAGGTGGGTCTTGATTCCCTTCCCCTGGATCTTGGGCTAGATTTAACGATTCATTTGTAACAAATGTAAGTAGCAGAAATGATGGCAGGTGACTCTCAAGAGTAGGTCATAAAAAGACATTGAGGCTTCCGTCTCATTCTCTCTTGGATTACTTACTCTAGGTAAACTGAGCTCTCATGTCAAGTAGACAACCAGCCCATGAAGAGGGAGACTTGGTAAGGAACCAAGTACTACTACATGGGGCATGTGAGTGCTTAACCCTGGAAAGCCCTCTAGCTCAGGATGACTGTTATTCCTACTAACATTCTGACTGTTGTTTGTTCATTCTATTTCAACTGCGTTTATAATAAGATATTACCTAAAAAAATTGAAATAAACATTAATCAAAACAACTCAAATCAATACCAGAGGTTAGAGATAAAAGTCTTCATTAAATATATTAGTTACAAAGTCCTTAACACACGGGTTTATATTAATATCAACAAAGAAGAAACTACAACAAATATGACAATAAAGTATTTAAAAAATGATAACAATGTTAACCTGATTTTTATACATGTTAAGTAATAGTACATATGAAAATGTGTATGTGATAAACACTTTTGTAACTCATTTTAAATATAGAGCTTATTATTGTAATGACCTTCACTGACATAAAATTTAATACAATAACATTTACTAGCCTTAAATGTACAGTTTAATAAGGTTTGAATATATGTATTTATGCAACCAAGGTACACTCCAAAACACCCCCTCATATCCATTTGCAGCTAATTCCTTTGTCCCAGTTCCTGGCCTCTGGAAATCAATGATCTGCTTTTACTCTACAGTTTTGTTTTTCAATAATTTCATATAAATAGAATCACAGCCCATAGCTATGATGAGTATAGTCCATGGTGCCTAATTCTTTTACTTAGCATAATGCTTTTGAGATTCATTCATGCTACTGCATGTATTGATATTCAATTCCTTTTATTTCTGAGTATTTCATTGTGTAGATGAACTACGAACTGTTGATCCATTCACAATTGATGGTCATTAGCGATGTTTCCAGTGAGGGGCTATTATGAATAACACTGCAATTACATTTGCTTATAAGTGAATGTGTATATTTTCCTAACTCTTGGTGAACACCTAGGAGTGAAACTGATAGAACATTAAGTGTATTTTCAATTTTATAAGAAAATTAGGAAACTGTTTTCCATAGTGACTATACTAATTTGCATTGCTACTTAGCATGGTTCTAGAGCGCTTGATGCTGTATATCCACATTAACATTTCACATTCTTTATTATTTTGTTTTTGAAAATCGGGTTCATTAAACTATAATTTACAATAAAGTATAATTCATCCTTTTTAGGTGTACAATGCAATGAGTTTTGCCAAATACAGTTGTCTAGTACCACAACAATCAAGATATGAAATATTTCCATGACATCGAGTTCTCCTCATACCCTCCACTGTAACTAATCTACCCTCCTTCCCCCACCCCTTTGCGACCAATGATATGATTTCTATCCAAATAGCTTTGTTTTGCCAAAATGTTTTATAAATGGAATCATACAGTATGTCGTCTTCTATATTGGCTTCTTTTACCCAGCATAATACTTTACAGATTAATCCATGTCCTCTCACACATGAGCAGTTCATTCCTTTTATCGCTGAGTAATACATTCTATTCTGTGGATGTACCACCATCGATCCATTCACTAGCTGATGACCAATATTTTTGTGACTATGAATACAGCTGTTATATTTGTGAATAGGTCATTGTATGAATATCTATTTTCATTTTTCTAAAGTAAATGCCTTCAAATGAGACTTGAAGGGGTGTATGGTGAGTGTAGGGTTAACTTTATGTGAAATTGCAAAATTGTTACCAAAGAAGCCATGCCACTTTACTTTCTCATCAGCAACATGTGAACTTCCAGTTACTTTGCATCCTTATTAGCTCTTGGTACTGTCAATTTTTAAAAAGTCACTCTAATAGGTGTGGCATGGGATCACAATGTGGTTTGAATTGGCATTTCTCAGATGATGAATGATATTTGGCATCTTTTCATGTTTGATATCTGTTATCTACTGTTTGTTGAAGTATCTGTTCAAATATTCTACTTATTTTTTTAACCAGGTTCTCTCATTATTAAATTCAAGAGTTTCTTATATATCTTGGATATAAGTCCTTTATTGTATGTTGTGGGCGCCAGGCCTGGCTGGCCCATGGTCTGGCTGGTCCGAGGTCTGGCTGTGATCCAGGCTTCTGGCTAGAAATAGGACCCTAGATTTAGAATGCTACATTAGTGTAGTCAGGCGCCTGTGCCTGAAATATGTAAACATACTGCAGCTTACTGTATCACACGTGTGGCTGACGGCCACTACTGTACTCTGCTATGTGAGGAGCTATGCGGTCCCCTGGAGAGCAGAAAAGTGCATGCAATACTGCGCTTCCCCCTCCAACAGAACTGCGCTTCCCAACAGAAGTGCACTCCACACAATAAAGTTCATGCCTGCCATTTCATTCTCATGTCTGCCTCTTGTGCATTCTTCTAACTGGGCATCTCACCATCGAACCTTCCCTTCTCGATCAGCCGGCAAGGTGAGCTTACTGCAGACACTTGGCATAGCCGACAGTGTCAGCTTACTGCTGACACTGACATATATTTAAGTTGTGCAAACATGTGAACCTAGTTTGTACCATATCCTTACATTTTCCTAAGAGTGTCTTTCAAAAGCAATTTTGTTTTTTAATTTTGAAGGCCAGTTAATGAATTTTGTTTGAGTCTTATCTAAGAAATCTTTGCCTAAATCAAGGTCACAAAGATTTTTCTCCTATGTTTTCTTCAGGAAGTTTTAAGTTAGCACTTATGATTAGTTTATATTGTTACCTTCCTTTTATTTTCTGTTACATTTTGAGCTGTGTATGAGGGAAGGGGTGAGGTTTTTTCTGTTTTTTGGTTTGTTTGGTTTGTTTTTTTTTTTGGCATTCGAATATTAAATTGTTGGCCACCATTTGTTGAAAACACTATCTTTCCCCATGAATATATCTTGCTATCTTTGTTGAAAATCAAATTTACCATTTATGTTTAGGTCTGGATGCCATTATAGGCTATTAATCTATAAATCTATTCACACAAATAGCGAACTATACCAGTTAATATAATTTTATATTGTCTTGAAATCAGATAGTAAAAGTCCCCTAAACCTTTCCTCAAGAAAAACCTTGTTTTTCTGTTTCAAACTTGTTTTAGCTATTATAGATATTTGTATTTCCACTTAAATTTTAGAATTGGCTTCCCAATATCTCCAAGAAAGCCTGCTATGATTTTAAATAGGATTGTTTTGAACCTATAAATGAGTTTTGGAGAAAACGGACATCTTAATAATATTGAGTCTTCTAATTCATGAACATGATATAGTATAGCTTTCCATTTTTAGATTTCTTTAATTTCCCTGATCACTGTTTTATAGTTTTCAATGAACAAGTCTGGCAAACATATTTTCAAATTTATCCAAATGATATTTAATTTTTAAATATTTAGATTGTGCATTTAATTTCAATTTCCAATTATTCATTGCTAGTACACAAAAAAAATTTTGTATATTGACTCTGGATGCTGTAATATATGCCTAAATTCATTTATTAGTTCCAATACTTTTTTTTTGGTAGATTCCCTAGGAATTATCACATAGAGGCGTGTATATCAATAGATAAAGAGTTTTATTTCTTCCCTCCCAATTAAGATGGTCAGTATTTGCTTTTCCTGGTAATGCCTTTATGAGAATTTGGAATTCAGGTAATGCTGGCCTCAAAGAATGACTTTAGAAATTTACCCTTCTTTTCTATTTTCTGCAAGTGTTTGCCTAGAAATGGTATTATTTCTTCATTAAACAAACATCTGACAAAATTTGCCAATGAAATGATTTGAACTAGGAATTTTCTGTTATACCTCTAACTACAAATTCAGTTTCCTCTGATATCTATAAAGGTTAATCATTTCTTCATTATTGAGATTTGATAATTTGTGTCTTTTAAGGAATCTATTTTATCTATGCTGTCTGGTTAAGTAGCATAAGTTTGTTCACATTATATTATTTTCCTTTTAATATCTGAAGGATCTGTAGTGATGCCCTCTCTTTTATTCTTGATACTGGCAATTTCTTTCATCATCTTCTTCTTTATAAGTCTCGTACAGATATTTATTAATCTTTAGAAACAACTTTTCATTACTTTGATTTTTCCTTGTTTTTACTTTTTCATTGATGTTCTGCCTTTATGCTTATTATTTTTTTTTTTCAGCTTACTTTGGTTTACATTTGCTCTTTCTTCAAACAGAAGTTCAGTTGACTCAAAAAATAAAACAATATACTAATAATCATTTACTATGAAACGTTTTTACATTTGCTCTTTCTTCAAACAGAAGTTCAGTTGACTCGAAATAAAACAATATACTAATAATCATTTACTACGAAACAGGAAACAGAAGGTCATACATTTCAAAACAAGAACTGATATTAACACAAATTATTTTTTACATTTTTCTCATCTAAAACAGTACCTGGTTTGAGGCAATCCAAAACATGTTCCAATACCAACACGAGGTAGGTAGTTAACCACTTTCTTCACTGTTGCAGGGTCTGGGAAGTTGAACATTATAGCAACTATGAAAAATAATTTTTAAAAATTAGAATGCAATATGATTTCCCTTCTGGAAAACTTCTTGGTCTGATAAAACATTTACTCTTAGTTCAGTATTTATTAAATACAGTTCAGTATTACTTTTATTATAGTGCATGTCAAGTTTTAGTATTAATATGTCAGAGGTAATATGCATTTCACTTACAAACTCCTATACCATAGATATTTCCTTCTCTAATACTGTCAGCATTATAGCAACTGTTGTTGCATTAATGCAACAAGAAGATCAGGTTATCTAGTGACAAGCTGAATTTACAGAATTTTGGCAAGTTAAATATATATTATGAATTTCTACAAAAAACCTAAAAATTTAAGTTTATATAGTAAATCTAACAGCAAAAGGACTACAGATATAGCTATTAAATTGTCAGTTATATTTATTTTCAATGATGAACATTTAAAAATATTCTCTTTATGTTATTTGTTTATAGTTTATATGTTCGTATAATCCAGAACAATATGTGACCTGAAGAAAAATTTTTTCCTCTATGGTTGACATTCAAATTTAAATGCTTTCTAATTATTTCTATTTTAGTAAGTACACATTTTGAGAATACTAAGAAATGCACACCAATGTAAATAAGAATATTCAGCATATACATGTTAATTTATTAAAGTCATCTCTAAATTTTTATCCTTACAATATGAAAATAACAAAGTGACAAAACCATGAGAGAGAATTTAGAAAGTAATCTGGTCAGTCAGGAAGTTTTAATTACATTAATTTCCATATGAGAACCATATACAAGCTACAAGTGCTTACCCAGCCTGGAAAAATACAACTGGCCAAAAAAATGTTCATTAATTTAGTGTAGCTTTTAAACATTGGCATTACCAACATGTTTCAGGTAATGATCATTCACTAAGTACCCAACATGCCTTTTAAATAATTCTTATTGATATAACCATTATCGCAATGAATACAGGAGAGAAAAAAAGAAAATCTATCATAGACTATGGCAGATGACCATGATCATGTGGAAAAGGTAATAAAAAAACACATATAAAAGCAAGGATGCATAAAAAATTTCAAAGAAGAAAAATGAATGAGAATGAACAAGCAATAAATATTATAAGGCTGAAACTCCTCTGGGACAACAAGAATGCAGACTGAACTAAAATGTGAAACATTCACTTGATTATTTGCCTGGAAGAATAATGTTTACACTAGTAAAAGAGGTATGTGTGGGGGAGGAGACCAAATGGGAAAGGAAAAACCATCTTTACCTAAAGAAATCTATATTCCCTAAAGACATGATTTCATAAAACAAAAAAAAGTGTGCACGGACTATGTGTTATTATGTGTAGATTTTTAAAATGAAAATTTATAGATTATGGAAAGAGAAAATAAACATCAATCTACTTGTATATATAAGGAGTATGTACGATAAGTCACCCTTGTTTGCCTTTTCCTACAAGTTCACTTTGTCTTTCCTTCTTGTCTTAATAAATTTCACCAAGTTTCATTCTAAACCCACAAATTGAATTTTAGGTCTTTCAAGAATGATGTAATAGAAAGTCCTGACAGTTCAGTACCATTTTCTGATAGCCCCTTTATAAATGGCAATAGATTAGACAATAGATTTAATAAATGTATGAATCATTTGATTACCCTTCTCCTCTCTCCAAATGCAGCCACCTTTCAGAAGGAGTTTAAGTATCAGAGCAATATTAAGGACATAAAAATTCCACAACTGATTAAATAGCTAGTTGTTCCCCATTATGTATAAAGCCTTAAACTAATCTGTGATATGGCCAGAAAAATAAAACTACTATAAATAATTCTAAGAATGACCAAGGTTTAGGGGTAGGGGCAACCATGAAGATTCATGTAGGTCAAAAAAGAGGTCAGTAGGACAGAGAGTACACTACAAAATACTATTTAAATGGAAACAATATGGTATGTTCAAAAATGAAATTTAAAGAGATGGACGTTAGCTTTGTAACAGTATAATTCTGCAACATATTACCTCTGTTTGCCATAAAGATCTCCAGGGCTGTATTTTGCAAAAGATAACGACGAGAAAAGATTGATCGTATCTCTGTGAACAGCCATTTTCCATGAAGCCCTTCTGTATATGCCAGGATCTAGTGAGGAAAAAAAAATTATCCCAAGTAAGTAAACAAAAGAATTTTTTGCCCCTCACCAAGTAAAACAAAAAAGATCCTATTAAGAAAAATAATTTTTCAGTATTGAATAAACAGTCATTAAAATAACTTGGAAGGAGACTAAAAAAAAGATCACAACTTATAGAAAGGAAGTTTAAATGAAAAAGTAAAATTATAAAACATTTATATATAAATATATTTGGGGGCTTTTTAAAGCAGTGATGTAATATTACTTTTTGGGAAATACATATTGCATTATTTAGTGACTGTTTTTTGAGTCATGTTATGTAAAGTTTTAGATAAAACCTCAAAAGCAGAACACTGAAAAGAATGTCCTACATGCTTATAGATAACATATACAATTCATTTTCATAGAACATGATTTCAATGCACCCAGAAGAACTTTTTACATACTTTAAAAAATATATTTAAGTCCATAACTTTAGAAAATCACACTTTTAAGGTCACTGTTAAGGCAACAGTCACTTATTGAGAAAACACAAAGACTGACTGTTTTTGATACTTAAGAGGTTAAGTATCATTTTGTCAGGCAGGCTAAACACAAACCTGCAAATGAACTCAGCATAATCTCTCTATGGAGTAGGTGGTTGTCAGAGTAACTTGTTACAATTCTTGTCATTCCATGTGACAGACGCAGTAGCTTAGAATGCTTTGCCAACTAAAAGTAATCCTGTCTTTAGTCCTAAACCACTGTGTCACTTTGTTATTCGAGTTTTGTTTTTTAAAAAGTTCATTTCAAAAGCTTAATTATGAAGGTGTTAAAGGAAAAACAGATGTGGAATTTCTCTACACCAGTACTTCACATAATATTAATAAAGAAAATGAGATTTGTTATCAAAACCTGATGAAAATCCATAAAAGCAAAATAAATTAAACGTTCAAGGTATATCTCTCAAAAGTAACTACTATAAAAAAATACAAATAAAATGACATTTGATTATAATATTGCACTATAGGGACAAAGATGGGATAAGCAAAGAGAGGAAAAGTAATAAATAGTAAGAATTTATCCTACAACTTTTCTTTACTCATTTCCACATTCCAGATCTTAATTGCAAACAAATCTATATTCCTCCACTCAAAATGCAGTTTCCTTGGGGGTGGTGGGGCGGGGAGAGAAGCAACCCTATTTAAATCACTAAGTATGTATTTAGATTTTTCTACAGAAATGACTCTTTCTGGCACCATAGGATCTAGAAATGAAAGATGGGTAAAATCTAAGCCTCATTATTTTGAAAGGAAAAAAAAATATCATAGGGCCAAACAACTAATCACATTTTCAGTTTTAAAATTGGTGATAGAGTAAACATGTACCCCTTTCGTCACCATGACCAGTAGGTACAAGCCTCTGGAGCCTGCTTGTGCTTGGCCCATCTGCTGTGGACCCTGTAGACCTCTGCTAGCCTGATCTTTCTCCTTCTAGTCTTACTTCTAGAGCCTGCTATGACCAGAGGAGACAAAGGAAAAAAAATTCTAATCAAATCACATCACTCATATATTTAATACCATCATCCAATGAATGGCTTTGCATTGCATGCACAATAAACTCTGAGGCTCTTCATAATATTTTATAAAAGCCTGACATGAGGGGCTCTCTAACAAACCCAAATCGTTCTTCTTCAGGGGTTTTATATTTGTTTTCTCCTCTGCTTGGAAGGTTTGCATCCAAAGTCTCACAAGGCTAGCTCATCCTTACATTTAGATTTCTTCTCAAATGCTACCTCTTCAGGGAAGCCAAAAGATCTAAACCCCACTTCCTCCATTACCACCTCATCCTAACCCCAAACTCATCAGATTTCCTTCATAACACTTATTATTACCTTAAATTATAATATCTTCTTCCTTATCCACGGCCTCTATTTGGCACTAGAATACGAGAATCTAAATTCTACTAGAACAACGTCTGACACAAAGTAGATGTTTTTGAACAATTAAATCAATCAATCAATGGTAACCTAAGCTCCATATTTGGCCCATATTCTTTTTATTCGGGCCAATGATACTTTAACAAAATTTTAAGCAGGTGCAAACACATGAGAAAATAAATATTTACATAAACATTCAGATTTCTGGTTTCTCAGGAAAAACTGAAGCATCTGTCAAACCAAGACCTACATTCTGTACGGTAACAAGTGGTATAGACTCTCCATTTTGGCAGTCTACCCTTATTTACTATTACTCCCTACTTTCCACTGGCACTGGAGTTTGCCAACCCTTGACTTAACAAATGGCACAGAATCCAATAAATGTTCTGTAACACATATACTCCAACCTATCCAACTAGTAAAAGGAAAAAGAGACCTAGGCAAGTTAAATACTTCCTACAAAGATCCACTGGCCTACTCCCAGGTTTTATAATCCAAAAGTCCAGGATTTACCTATATAACACATTGCTACCTTTTTTAAAAAATAGTTTGAATTTTTGATAAACTAGAATTCAACTAATCAGAAATTATAATCAACTACATTTGTTTTCTTGCACCTGAGTTATAAATGAAAGAAGAAAATCAAAAGAAAACAAACAACAAAGTATCCTTTAAGCTCTGTGATATGTTAAGAATATCACATACTGGTCTGAAAAATTCTACCTTTTATAACTATAGACAATATAAGTCCTGTTGCTAATAATGGTGATGACAATCATTGCAAAATCATGGGCATCCAACTAAAGATTTACTTATATTCTAGGACAGTCCAATTATTAACAGAAAAAGTATACTAAACACTGTTATAAAATTTTTAATGTATTGAAATAATTTTCTAATCGAAAAATTCTATTTATAACCCATTCCTTTAGAGCAGTATAGTTATTTAAAATATCTACTTGAAATAGCAAATGGCATGCTTCTTTAAAATGTTTTATTATCAAATGTCAAACATATTCAAAACTACGAAAATGATATAAGCCCCATGTACCCACTACTCAACCTTATAAAAATCCTAATTTTGTTACATTATGTATATTTAAAACACTAATAAAGCATTTATGATACTGTTGAAATTCCCATGTATAACTCTTCCTGATCCCATTTTCCTCTTTTGTCAGAACCAGTCACCATCCTTGTTTTAAGGTTTATCATTCCCAGGTAAATTTTCATAGTATTAATACATATACATCCATAAATAATATCCAGTACTATTTTGTATGTTTTCAAATCTGATATAAATGGAATCATACTGAATATATGATAAAAATAAGTAGCTAGGAGAAAGAAACAGGAAAGACAGAAATTTATTTAAAATTGCCAAAGGTATCAAAATTTAGCGTGTACACACACACACACACACACACACGCACACACACACACAAAACTAGCCTGATCTTAAAAAAAAAAAGTGAAAATCATAGTTATGGTCAAGATAAGCTAGGGTTTAATATAGAAACAAAGAATCTCTTAACAGAATTACTCGCTGAAACTAATATAATATTTATTTAAAGTATTTATTAAGAAAAAGTATCAGTACTGAAAAGCAGATGAGGCCTAGCAACGCAAGAGCTTTATTTCTTATTGGAATAGTATATTCCCGGTCTGAAGCTTCACTTCAAAGTCTCTAGAGTTCAATTAAAACTGGATTAGGTAGAAGCAGACCCTTCTTTGGGACTTTCTGTTCACTGAAACTCTACATACACTGACAGCACCCTAGACAGAGGTCTAGCCCTCCGATGAATCAGTTGCTATGGAAACCGTATCATTACCATTGCTCTGCAGTTATGACCCCAAGTCTAGAATAGCTTGAAAGCTTAAGCCCATAGCACTCTCTTTGACTGTGTAGCACCTTGTTTTAATATTAGTATTATTAGGAGTAAATTCAACCTTTACTTTTTAATAATTTGTTTCAACAAGATGGTTTACTATTTAAATGTTGAGGTAAGGGAATTAGCGAAGAAAGAAAGAAATTAGTATTTAATTTTAAATACACACATATATACCCTTTGTTTACACTGAAAATAACTAACATATCTTCTTTAAAATTTTATCTGAAAATTGTTATCTTCTGAAAAAGAATATATTATTTTCCCCCAATAATACACACATTTCTTTCTTCTACTCTTCAAACAGTATTCTATGACTATATATGAAAACTTCTTTACTCTGTTGCACTTATTGGCTTGAAAGTAAAGCATTTTTTACTTTTGCTTTAACCATTCATTTTGAAAAGCTTATGAATTTAACCAAATAAAAACCTTCTGCTATTTTCTCATCCTCATGAAAGAACAAAAATAGATGAAAGAACAAAAATTTTGCCCTTATTGCCTAATTGCACAATACTCTTATTAATTGATCACATTTTAAAAAATACATTTAAAAGTCTCTGAAAATAAAGCAATACTTTTTTCACTTAAAAGGTTTTGTTTTAAAAACATATAAAAACTACTCTCAACAAATTTAAAAATGTTTTAAAATTATTTTGAATGGAAACATTAATTAAAAAGTGGTAAGATGTTTTACCTGCATATTTTTAAAATACTGTTAATGTTTAAAACTAGCATTGCAATCCTAGTCCCAAATATTACCTAAATTTTTAAAGAGATTTTACTTTTTCAGACAATTCCATTTTTGACTTCTGAATATAATAACAAAATAAAATAAAATCAGATAATATACATCAATAATAGTACTTAAATTTTATAACAAAACTATTTCCAAACTAAGGACATATCTAACACCAAGAAAAGTGTTTTAAATTTAGTATACAAAATACAAACTAATTATGCCATCAAGTAAGCAATAACACTACTACTGGTAAGAAAGTCTTAAAAATATTCCTATTTCATTTTTATGGAACATAATTATAAACTGTTTATTTCATTAAATTTATTAAATTATTAAGATTTATATCTTAATATGGAAAATGGTAAACATTTAAAATAAAAACACATGTTGAAAATATTCTAATATCAACTCGGCACTAAATATATGTGCAAATACGTTTAATTTATAATAATTATAACTTTAACAAACAAGTTGGAAGTAATTTTAGCCAAGTATTTTAAACTTACACCACACTATTATTAACATAGCTTTCGGATTTTGTTGCATACAATTTCCTCTGAAACTTGATATTCAAAACATAGCACCTAATTTATTCTAGTAATATTGAATTTTACTTGGTTTAAAGATTTACTTCATCACCAACCATATAACTTTTAGTTTTAAATTTTCAAAGATATAGTCTTAAAGTAAAACTTATGGGTCTTTTTTAATTAAAAAATGGCATAGTTGACTCTGATGGAAACTATAACATGGAAATTTTATAATTTTATAAAATTATAGTTTTATTAAATATAATATATATCCATGAACACATAAAATGCCCTCAAACTTTGAAAATAATGGAACGATAACAAAATATAAAAGTTATGAATACAAAATAAAATTAACTTTTAAATGAATTATGAGTTTTTTCCATTTGTACGGTAAATTGCTTCTTTCTGTTTACTAGTACTATGATGTAGTATAGTAGTCTCTTCATGGGTGACAAATTCAATTAAACATATTCATTACTCTAATGTTCTATTTGGCAGTTTAGTCAGTATGAAAAATTAAAAATATATAAATAAAATGCTATGTGACCTCTGTATTGATTGGGCTAAAATGGTTTTAGCCTGGGTGTGGATGATGGGGCAGCTGGGAGGGACAAGTGGGGAGCACACAAACACATACACTCTTATGTTTTCTCTTCCAATTACTGAGGGAGATGATAAAACCACAGTAAATGATGTATCAGCTCATTTTATCTTATCGCTTTGGGGCTAGGTGACAATGAAGTTCATATTTCACTGGTTCCCATTGAAGATTGTGAAAATTACTTGCCCTCATGACCTGAAATTTCACTAGAAGACAGAAATTTCTCTTCTGCAAAGTAATGCAATTTTTCAGATGTCAACCTTTAGCCCAGCTTTAAAAATTAATTTCATTTATATTAACCAATGATATTGATATTTTCACAGAACGCTCTTTGATACATGAAGCACTGACTGGCAAATTGATGTTGCTTTAGATGGGTAAAACTATTTTATTTAAGCTGCTATGGCAGACAGATTTATGGCAAATTGAAATTCCCATTTCATAATTTAATATTTGTACTGGAGTAGAGCACCTTTAAGCCTTTGCCTTGTAAATATTTCAAACTCTTTAGCTGGTTCTGTATTATTTTCAATATTCTCTAGCTTATAGATAATTTGCATTCTAAATGATGTATCATAAAAGCCATCTCTTAATTGAACTAACATTTAATATATATCTTAATGAGTCAAATGCCAAACGTGGTAATAAAGAACAAAGAAGGTATTTATCCATCATCCAACTAATTTTTAATTAAATTTTTTTAACTTAAACTGCATCTGCAGTCTGATGCTTTTTGAAAGAAGAATCCAAAATATACCACAAATGAATATTAAGGAACAGTATTAAGGAACACAAATGTATCTTACTTTACTTTTCATAGAGGCGCATGAAGTAAAAAGCTAGGTACTAAATTTTCAAGAAAAGAGTAGCATGAACTTACATGAACTTGAGTTAAAATAGAGATATTTGGGTTTGGAGGTACCTTTTAGATACAAACATAATAAAACAAAGTCACAATGTCAATTTTATTATGAACAAGGTGTGAAAGTGTTCCATCAGATTTTAGTCTAAGAAATAAAGAAATCACCTTGTATCTGAAAAAAAATTCAATATTTTGAAGTAGAAAAATGTCACTAAAAGATATACTGGTGCCTTAGGCAATTTTTTATTACCGTTATCTAGTAAAGCATTCTAATTCAAGAAATGCCTTGAAAAGACATTCATCACATCGATACTCTTTCATTTTATTAATACAGTAAGTTAGGCAAAAATATGCATAAATTTGTGTTAATCTGTATTAAAATTTGAAAAAGGCCAAGAAAGACATCATATTAATTTAGCTATTTTCTCTGCAAAATGGTTTAATGTTTTGCCTTTCTATTCTCAAAATCATCTTTGCATTTTTTATGCTAACAATATTGAAATTGTTTTTCTTCAAAAGTATTGATACTTAATTTTTCCTTACAGATATGATGTGGAGGGAAAACAGTAATATAAATTATACTTTATAATTTTTCTATTTTGATTGGAGAGACTTCTAGTCACTTCCTAAGAACTTGAGAATAACATGCTATTGTTACTGAATTCAAGCTATAAAGTATGTTTTGCCTATTATTCCACTCACTGACTCTGAAGTGATGAACTTTCTATTCCTTAACAAAGAGTTTAATTTAAATCAGCACTAATAAAAACTATCTATTTAAAATATATTGGGATATTCTATTGTATATACTTTTATTTAAAACGGCCAATGAACATAAAGTATCTTTCTTCTCAATGCCAATTCTTACTTTATAAACTCAATCTCAGACTGGTATCAGAAGCCCTCCCTGGATATATGACCTAAAGCTTCAAGTTAAAGTAATATCAGTATGTAGCTAGACTACTTAGCTCTTTGTAGATTATGTTACAAAATGATGGGAAGTTTCTCTGGTGACTAAACTTTTTAAACTAAATAAAGTGAAAATCTTTGTGTATCTTCAAGAAATTTGTTTTTGTTTTTCGAACACAGCAGAGAACAGAAATAAAAAACAAAATAGAAAGGAAAAATCACCAAATTTGAAAACTAAAGAGTGCACTTCCAAATAATCCACGGGTCAAAGAGAAAACAAAAAATACATTAGAAGGTATTTTACACAGAATAAAAATGAAAACACAATATATACAAATTCGTGGAATGCAGCTAAGGCAGTGTGTAGAGGGAAATGTCTATCACTAAACACATATACTAATGTGAAAGAAAGGTCTTATCAATGATTCAGTTTCCACTTCAAAAAAGAAAAACTAGAAAAACTAAGAAAATTAAAGCCAAAGTAAGCTAAAGAAACAAAAATCAAAGTGAGAATCAATGAAATAGAAAACCAAACAATATAGAAAAAAAAATCAATAAAACTGAAAACTAGTTCTTTGAAAATATCAATAAAATTTATAAATTTTTCTAACCAGACTGAACAGTCAAAAAAGAGAGGACACAAATTACCAATTATTATGAATGATATCAGGAATAAGCAATATCAGGAGAGAGGAAAAATCATTGCAGAATATATAGACACTGAAAGAATAAAAAGAAGGTATTATATACAACTTTACACCACTAAATTGGACAATTTTGATCAATAGATTTCTTAAAAGACACAAACTACCAAAGCCCCCTTAAGAAGAAACAGGTAACATGAATAGAACAATTCCATAAAAGGAAATTAATTTCTGGTTTAAATCGTCCCATAATCTAAGCTCCAGGCCAAGATGTCTCCACTGGTGAATTCTATCAAATATTTAATGAAGAAAAAGTATCAATTCTATACAAACTCTTTTAGAATATTAAAGAAGAGATAATAGTTGCCAGCTCATTCTATGAGGCCGGCCTTACCCACATATTAAAACCAGACAAAAGTAAGATAAAATCAAAGGGGCATTCTCCACTTGAATATTTATGTAATTTGTTTGTCTTGAGACTTATTGTAGGTGCTCTATAAAAGAGAATGTGTTTTTCCAAACTACCAAAAGAAGTTTTCCCTCTCCTGTACTTTCACGAACTGTCCCTGAATGCATCCCCCTGTCCCTTAAACTTCTCGAAATGTCTACACCAGCTTCTTTTTGTCGCTTATTCCAACTCGATTCCCTTTGGATTTCAGTAAGGTGGCTGAATTCTCAGTCTTCTCATTTTGCACTGAATCATTTCATCCATAAGCACTGCTTCTACTACCAAACTAGGTAGCTTAAACTGCAGAATTACATTTCTCACAGTCTTGGAGGCTGGGAAGTCCAAGGCCAAAGTATGAGCAGATCTGGTTCCTGGTGAGAGCGTTCTTCCTGGCCTGCAGATAGCTGCCTTCTCCCAATATCCTCACAGGGTGGAGAGAGGAGATCTTTCTTCTTAGGAGGCCAAAGTCTGACTGGATTAAGGCACCAACCTTGTGACCTCATTAAATCTTAATTACCTCCTAAAGACCGTATCTCCATATACAGTCATAATGAGGGTTAGGGATTCAACAAATGAACTGGAGGCAGGGGACATGATTCAGTCCATAGCACCCCTTCATGTTACCTCCTGAAATGGGGGGGCCCAGGCAAGCAGCCACTAACATGATGCTCATTGTGTTTGTTGTGCTGTTAAGAAGGGTCTTTGTCTGACCCAGGAGGCTCATGTCTTCTACCAGCATCCATGAACTTTTGGCAGGATAAATTATTAGCTTGCAATAACTATTCAGGAGACTCTAGCTGTGGTCAGGGATAATTGCTGCTGCAACTTCTCAATAGAGCAAGTGTGCTTCATTGGCCTTGGACACTTTCCATCTGTGGATTCTTTTGTTCAAACCTACTACTGGTATTCATACCACTATAGATAGGAAAGTCTGATGAGGCAGAGAAAGAGACAGGACATGTAAATGTTGCACAATCAGGATTTAAGTACTTAGATTCTTCTGCCTGCTTGCATTCTATCTTAAGTACATTAACTTACTTCATTTCACCTCCTTTTCTTCTCATTGTGTGTTTTAAATGAATTTAATAATAAATTGTAAATTGAGAATCTTAATTTAATCCATGAGTCCTTTTCTTCTGTGATTTCTGGGATCATTTGCCTGGTAATAAATTTGGAGCCTACCATTATAGCAAGATAATTTCTCATAGAACAGGTTCACACCTAACCTTTATTTAACCTTAAATTAAAATTTAAAAGACTATTTTAGGCCGAAAGGAAAAAATAGGAAGTTCCATAATTCATTTATGAAGTCAGTACAACTTTAATACTAAAAACTTAAGAGACTCTAAAAATGGAAAATTGAAGAGCAATGTCATCACTGAATAAAGACACAAAACTTTTAAATAATTGATAAGCAAACAGAATCTAGCAATGTAGTATACAAATAATATTTACCAAGGAGAGTGTATTGGATTGCAAGAGTAGTTCAGTATCAAAAAATTCACAACATAATCATTATATCAACAAATTAAAAGGAAAACATTATATAATCATTTAACCCAGTTCCCATTTGCTCTGAGAATACTTGACAGTGGTTGCGAACGCAGCGTTTAACTTGAGATAACTGGCAGATTATAGTCCTAATCTTACCCCCAAAATTTGCCACAAAATATCTCGCTTTTATTATTATTTCGCTTCATTCTAGTGTATCAATAGTCTTTGGAAACAAATGACATCACTCTATTTACAGCATTCTGTTTTTAGTAGTGGTATTTCCATTTACAAACTATAGTATTTCTAGATCGCTGAAAATGTAAAAATCCTAGATGTTCCACTTTGTGTTGTTTTGTGCTTTGAAATTCACCATACAAAATAATATTATTAAATACTGATCATCATATACACTTGTTACATTAAAATAAAAGACAAATTCTGTTTAGAAATAACTCCAAGAACAGTTTTTATATTTTATTTTCACATTGAAAGCCACTCAGATTTGTTTCAGCTTCAAAGAGCATGTTTATGTAAAGTTAAATTAACACTGGCAGCTAGCTGCACTTTTCTTTTCTAAATGGGAAATGGGTTAATAGATATGGAAAAGGCATTTGATCAAATCCAGTAAGTAATCTTAAAAGAAAAAAGATGCCAGTAAAATAGAAATGGAAAAAATTACATGTGGCTTTTTTATCAAAAGCAAGTAACAAATATTAGCTATGTGACCTGGGTCTAAACATGCAAGCTCTGTACTAAATAATAGTATCCAACTCATATGCTTGTTTTGAAAGTTAAATAAATATGTGTATAGCTAGTAAAACAGTACCTGGCACATGGTGAGCACTAAGTATGTGTTAGCAAAATCACCAAATGGCAAAAGTTATAACAAAGAAATATGATACAATTGAAAACCTAGTATAAATGTTGAAAACAAAGAGATGGAACTCTTAATATGTCCAAAATACTCTAATTAAAATGATAAAAATAAATATGGAAACATTAATATCTGTTGTTTCAGCAACTGACACTTAGATATAGAAACATGAAAAAATACATTATCAAGAAAAACATTAAACACATAGGAGTAATTTTAACAAGAAAAGCTGGGAGCAGCTTTAGAACAAAAAATGTAAAATATTAAGGGAACAAAAATTACCATCTGAAACATAAATAAATGTTTGTAATATGATTTCATATTAAAATATAAATTTACCAAAAGTCAATATATAAGTTTAATGTATTTGCACATAGAATTATAATGGGGCTTTTTTAAGCTTCAGAAACTTACTTTAAGTTTATATGACAGAATATATGCTTGAAAGCAGCTAAATAAAAGGATGAAAACAGACTAGTAAGAGGGAGTCCTCTATCTTAGACATTATGCAAATGGATAAAAATTTAAATATATTTTTAAAACATTAGAACTATAACATAACCTAATACTTCCTGTTTCATTTCTTTTATTTTAAAAGTGTCTGTTGTGACGCATAAAATTGACAGCACAGCTTAATGTGGTATGATAAACAGGTAAGCAAATCACCTATACTGCACATAGCTCACTCTCAATTGTTCTTTCCATCACTAGAAAAATAATCTAGAAGTATAGAGACCTTCTAAACTATAGCTAAAAATCAAAATTTATAAAATAAATATTTACACCTCTAACTTTATAAAAATGTAAAAGTTAATTAATAGGAAAGACATGATTAATAAACTCAAGTGGCAAAAGACAGATTTGGAAAAACTCATGACACGCAATGGGTTATTACAATACACAATGACATATATAAATTCATAAGATGATGATAAAGAAAATGAACAGAACATGTTTAAAGAATATAAGAAGAAATTTCATAGAACTAATTCAAATGTCCAACGGTTTTATAATGCTCAAATTAGTCGTAATGAACAAAATAGGAATGACATATTCTATACTCAACAGACTAGGAAAACTTAAAAGAGCTATAACACATCTTGCTGACAGAAATGCAAAGAAAAATGTATGTTGCTGATGAAAGCATGAAATGTAAAAATCCCTTTGAAAAGTAATCTTACATTATTTAGTAAAAATTAAAATAGCTACATTTTTCTTAGTGACAAAACAAAAATGGAAAATAAGGCTGTGAAATCCAATGTATGTCATTAGAAAAATGGTCGAAAAACTGTGATATATCTTCTTCAGTCATTGAAAAGAATAAATTAAAGCCGCTTCAGCTAACTTGGCTAAATATCCACTATCAATATAGAGAAAAGCAATATATCAAGTATGATTTACAGGATTTCACTTTTGTAAATCAATGAAAAATACCCTCCTAACAACACATAAGTTTATATGAAACGATACATACTAGATTGTTAATATACTTTAAGTATGAGAACAGAGGATCTAGGAGGTAGGAGAGAGGAAGAGTACAAGGAGAGAAGAAAAAGGGAAAGCAGCATGCATAAAAATATGCACACGCGGCAGAAAACAACCACTGAGTTGATTATATTTATAAACTTATGTAAGCATAAAAACATTTATTAAAATATGAGAAAGTATATCATTATTTTCTAAATTTTTTCGACTATGTTATCTTAGCAGTTTTATCTTGGAAGATAAAAGTCGCCTTATTTTTCTTTCAGTAGTTTTCGGAGTTCAACTTGTTTCCCTCTTTTCTCCTTTAAAGTTTCCAAAATTTATATTTTCCAGTTTCTATAGATTCTTAGAGCTCATCTTCACCTGGGAGTAGCCTGCTTCATTCTAAAAGTCTTTAAAAATAAAAATACAACTCCTTCTGTCAATTATTTAAGGTTCAGATCACAGGCCGTCATAGTCATGACTGGGCACTTGATGTGGAAAGGGTAAATGAGTACCACCACGGAATTCTGTTATTTCAGAGCTCACCAAACCTTTTTTCTTATCCACCCGTCTCTGACCTCGGTAGCCCTGATATAACAGTGAAAGCAGAATGGGAATTTCATTGGGTTCGGGGAGTATGTATTATCTCTGGAGACCGAAGGCCTTAAGTAACTATCTCTGTGGCTTCTGCCACAAGCATTAATAGTTCCACCTGTTCACGTTAATGCATTTTCATGTTGATATGAATAAATGCATTTTTGAATTGATATGAATGTAAGCCTTTCCTGGACATTTTTTCTTTCGTTTGTTATATTTCATTCAAAATTTATATTAAAAATAGAAGCCCTTAAATGAAAGCAAACTAATTCCTTAGAATATAACCTTCAATTTTCAAAGCTTCCCACATTTAAGAATTAAAACAAGAAAAAATCTTGCGAGGTTGAAATCCATTACAACTTTTTACTTAAAACTTTATTAAGGTATGACATATAGTAAAATACATGGATTAAAATAGGTATAGAGATGACAAGTTTTAATTAATTTGAATATCTATGTCATCACTGCCCTATCATGATACAAAACATTTTCATCATCCCAGAAAGATCTCTTACACCCCTTCACAGTCAATGCCTGCACCCCCGCCCAAAATCACCATTACAATTTCTCTGTGATTAGTCATTGATTAGTTTTATCTATTCCAGAACATAATATATATGGAATCATACAGTATGTACTCATTTGTTTCTGGCTTCTTTCAGTCATGACGATGTTTCTGATATTTATCCATGTTGTTTTGTATATCAGCAATTTGTTTCTTTTTTTGCTAAATAGTACTCCATCATATAAACAAGATACGATTGGTATAAAAACCCTATTGATGGATATTCTGTTAGTTTAATGAGAATAAAGTTGATATGAACATTTGCATAGTAGACTACTGATGGACTTTAATCTTCATTTCTCTTGGATAAATACTCAGGATTGGCATTGTTGTTTCATAGGTTAGGTGGTATATTTAACTTGAGGGAAACTTCCAGAACAATGTTCCAAGTGGTTCTCTATTTTACACTCCCATCTGCAATGGATTAGAGCTCCAGTTCCCATACA
Organism: Pteropus medius; assembly: GCF_902729225.1. Taxonomy (NCBI): domain Eukaryota; kingdom Metazoa; phylum Chordata; class Mammalia; order Chiroptera; family Pteropodidae; genus Pteropus; species Pteropus medius. The sequence goes on along the minus strand of NW_024346667.1, from coordinate 7,641,960 downwards.
GTCTTGTCAAGATATGGTGTTGTCAGCCTTACTAATTTTAGCCATTCCAGTAGGTAGCTTCATTGTGATTTTCCAGGATGGCAAATGGTGTTAAACACTTTTTTAGGTGCTTATTGTCCATATATGCATTTTCTATGAAGTCCCTAATCAAATTTTTGGCCTATTTGTTTTATTGCATAGCTTTTTTATTACTGATTTGCTAATTTTACTAGACACAAATTCTCTGTGAGGTAAATGTATTCAGGATATTTTCTTACAGCTGAGGCTTACTTATTCATTTTGTTAATAATATATTATCATGAGAAAACTTAATTCTGTTGAAGTCATATTTTTCTTCATCAATGACAACTGATTTCAGGGTGTTAAAAAGATATTTTGCAAATGTATTTTAAAGTCAGTTTGTCAATTTCTTCAAAAAAGACCTACTAGGATTTGGAATAGAACTGAATTCAATCTATAATTTGAGAAATGGCATCTTCACAATACTGTCTTTTAATATATAAAAGTCATGTATCTCTCCATTTATTTAGGTTTTCTTTAATTTGTCCTAGGCATTATTTCATAGTTTTCTATAGATCTTACATATATTTCATTAAATTTTCCCCAAGTATTTCATGTTTTTAATGTTGTCATAAATGGTATTTTTAGATTTCCATTATCAAATTGTTCATTGTTCCTATATAGAACAGCAATTGACTTTTTGATTTTGTAACATGTGACAATGCTAAAAATCACCTTTTTTAGAAATATTTGGTAAATTCCTTAGGACTCTTTCCATAAGCATTCACATTATTTACAAATAAAGACAGTTTTATATTTTATTTCCAATTCATATGGCTATTATTTCTTTTTCTTGTGCTAGCACGCTGGCTAGAAATGTTAAGTAAAAGTGGGGAAAAGCAGATGAACTTGCGTTGGTCCCAATTTTGAAATAAAATGCATTAACTTTTTACCATCAAATAAATTTAGAATGTCTCTTTTTGAAGTGAGAAAGTTCTGTTCCTCTAGTGCTTAGAGTTTTATCATTAATGGGTATTGAATTCTGTCAAGTTTTTTTCCCCACATCTATTGAGATTATACAGTTTCTCCTTTATTTGTGTAAACGACAGTGATGGGTTATTTAAATGTTAAAACAAACTTGTATTCCTGAGGAAAACAAAGCCCATTTAGTCATGATAATATTATCCTTTTTAAGTATTGCTGAATTTGATACAGTTCACCCTTGAATAATGTGGGGTTTAGGGGCACTGACACACTCAATGAGCAGTTGAAAATTCTAGTATGACTCCCCAAAACTTAACTATTAACAGCCTACCTTTGACCAGAAGCCTTACTGATAATATAGTCAAGTAACACAAATTTTGTATGTCATAAATATCATATACTATAATAAAGCTAGAAAAAAGTTTAGAAAGTCATTAGAAAAATACATTTACAGTGTTTATTGAAAAAATATATATATATATAAGTGAACCAAGCAGTTCAAACCCATGTTGTTCAAGGGTCAACTATATTTTGTTAAAAGATTTTTAAACTATATCTGTGATAAATATTAGTCTGAAGTTTTAATAGTTTTATTGTTATAGTTATGATAGACTCATTAAATGAGTTGGTAAGTGGTTTCTTCCTCCCCTATTTTTCAAAAGAATTTAGGTAAAATTTACATTATGTCTTCCTTAAATATTTGATAGAATTCACCAAGAAAGTTACTGAACCTGGGCTTTTGTTTGTATGATGACATATAACAATGTATTCCGCCTGCCCCCCCTCCCTTTTTTTTTTTTTTTTTTTTAACAGAGAGATTGCTATTGGGGTTATCTATTTCTAATAATATAAGCTTTGGGAGTTTCAGACTTTCTAAAAATTCTTTCGTTTTATCTAAGTTTTCAAATTCATCCTTTTAAAAACTGTAATATCTATAATGATATCCCCACTTTCATTGCTGATACTGGTGATTGTCTTTTATCAATCTGGTTAGATGTTTATTAATTTTATTAAAATTTACAAAAAACCAGCTTTTGGTTTTATTATTTTTTTCTATTTTTTTTGTTTCCTTTTTCATTTTCTTTTCTTTTTTATTCTGTCCTTCCTTATGTTTACTTTGGATTTAATTCGCTCTTCTTTTAGTGATAAAACCTAGATCTGTGAGTTCAAACTTCATTTTTTCATATATTTATAAACTTATGAGTTTTAGTTACAGATTTTCCTCTAAATATGGTTTTATTTATATCCCACAAATTGTGAAGTTTGTTTTCATTACGGTTTGACAATATTTTCTAATGTCCCTTATGGTTTCTTCTTTTAAAAATGTATCATTTAATTTAAAATATTTCAGTACTTTTCAGATTTCTAATTTTGACTTATGGTTTAATTGCATTGTGAATAGAGAACATAATCTAATTTAAATTCTGTTAAATTAATACACCTTTTTAATTACCAACAAATAGTCTTCAAAGTGAAGTTTGCACTTGTACTTACAGAGACTAGGAATTCTGGAGTTACTAACTTTAATGTTTTATCAAGGTCTATTATGTCAAACTGATTGACAGTGTTGTTCAAGTCTTCTATAGTTTCTGACATTATGCTTAGTGTTCAATCCAATTATTGCGGGAAAGAAAACCTTTCTACCTCTAGATCCTTAACTTAATTAGCTCTGCAAAGTCTCTTTACCATGAAAGGTACATATTTACAGGCGACTGAGACATGGACATTTAGAAGGTACCCTTATTCTGTTTACTACAGACACATTTACACTTAGAATTGTGTCTTCTTAAACAACTAGATCTCTTATTATGAAATGTTCTTCTTTATGTCTAACACTCCTGAAATTTATCTATAATATTGGTATTATATGTATATGTGTATATATATGTATATATGTGTACATATATACATATCATTCTTTAAATCTGTTTAGATTTACTTGCATCATTTGTTAATAACACATATTTGTGACTTAAACAAATTTAAAGATCTGTGTTTTAAAAGTTTTTAATGTTCAATTTTAATTAGACCATTCAATTACTGATATGACTAGGTTTAAATCCACGATCTTGTTACTTGTTCTCTAATTCTTTTTTCTTTCAACCTTCTTTTAGAATAACTAGCTTTTAGTATTCCATTTTATTTCTTGTATTGGCTTACTATTGATTTCACTTTATTTTTTAGTGGTTATTTATATTTATTACAACAGTTTAACTTCAAATGATATATCTCCTTGACATATAATGTAAGAATCCTAAAACAGTACACTTCTTCCCCCATTCCTATCTTTCGTGCTGTTTCCTCCTGTTTTTTGAGCTATTGTCATTCCACATAGGTTATAATATATTGTTATAATTATTGTAAAGTCAGTATCTTTTAAGAAATTAGTGAATAAGAAAAAATTTTAAAAGTTTTATATATTGTATTATATTACGTTTTATATTATGTATATTTAATGCACACATTTTCTTCTGGTATTTCCATTTCATGTACTTGACATTATCCATAGCTGACTCATGTTCATTTTGACATCATTTTGTATGAGGTTTCTCTTTTTCTTTCTGTGTTTCCATCCAGATAGTTTCTATTTGCCTGCCTTTAGTTTCACTGATCTTTTCTTTTGCACTGTCTAATAAACTGTTAAGCCCATCTAGTAAAGTTTTCAGTTGCAATATTGTAATTTTCAGTTCTAAAACTTCCATTTGGTTCTTTTTTATAGTTTCCATTTTTGTATTTAAGTTCCCTATATGTTTCCTTATTGTGTTCATGTTTTCCACTAAATCTTTGAATATACTTATAATAGTATTTTTCCATATTAGTTTTTTTATTTTCTTCATCTATTTTTACCATTAATGAAACTCTAGAATTTATTTGCATTTCACAAATTTTTCCACTGATATCTTATTTCTATTCCAGATTCCAATAAAAAATGCCACACTGCATTTAGTTTTCATGTCCCCTTGGTCTCCTCTGGTCTTTGACAGTTTCTCAGTCTTGTTTTGTTTTTCATAACTTTAACACTCTTTTAGAGTACTGGCCAGAATTCTATAAACTGTTCCCAGTCTGGGTTTGCCTGTTGCTTTTCTCCTGATTAGAATGTGGTTATGGGTTTTCATTAAGAATACTAAAAAGGTGATGTGTCTGTCTTACTCACTTTGTATGAGAGAGTTATATAATATCCACATAATATCATGGTAATGGTAACATTTGTCATTTGGTTAAAATAGCGTTTGCTAGATTTTTCCATTGTAAAGTTACTGTCATTTTCTTCCTTTATTCTTTGGAAATTGTCACTAAATCTAGTCTACTCTTGATTGAGGTGGGTAGAGTAAAATTAAGTTCCATCTTCTGGGATGAGGAGTATCTACCCACCATTTGCATATAAATACTAGACTTTAAAACTCCATAATCTCTAATTTCTGCAACTCCTGCTATTGAGTGATTTCTCTCCTAGAATCACAAATTTTCCTGAGTTTTGACATGCCTAGTATTTTTTTGTATATTGAATATTATAGACAAAATTATTTTGCTTAGATTTTGTTGTCTTCCTTCAGAGAGTGGTATAGTTTTGTTCTGGCAGGCAGCTAATTTACTTGTAGATCAGATGATTTCTTTTCAGGGTGGTTTTATGCTTTGTTAAGACAAATACAGAGTAGTATTACCCAAGGACGCAGCAGAGCGGTCTCCTATAAGCACCTCTCATACTTAGTCATAAAATGGAGTAACTGACATAGAACAGTAGTAGCAGAGATTTATTTTACCTTACAACTGGATCACTAACAATCCATGCTGCCTTCTTTCCTGATACCACTTTTCACCAAGGCAAATGAAAGTCCTCTTAGCCTCTTCCCACCTCTACCCCGAAACCTGACAGAAGCAATCATTCTTATAGAGCATACTACTTTAAATTTTTTAAGTGTAGCCTATCTTGGTACTTGTTCAGAGAGTTCAGGATTTCCTCAATATAGTGTCTAAGTATATAGATCCAATTCTATTAAGGGTAAATTTCTTTTTTAAATAGATTTAAAATACATATTACTGAAACTAGACTTAGAAAATTTTTTCTATTAACATGTTTATATAACACATCAGTTATAAAGTGAACCTCAGAAGGCATTGTTCATATTCTACATTTTTGGAAAACTGAACAAAATATTATTTTATGCTGTTCCTAGGCAGCAGATGACATGCTCTGGCTTTTTTCTCCCTCTAAGAGAACACATTTTAGTTTCATAGTTTTCAGTTATGCTCTTTTTTTTTCATAGTCTCAAAGATTCATTACTTTGATGACCATTTATCTGAGATTCAAGTCCAATCTATAATACCATTGAGATAGCAAATAATTCAGCCTCAGTGACTGTATGTGTAAAAATGGGCCGTGCTCTAGATAAATGGCCCACCTGCCTCTGACACAGATTAGGTCATCATTCAAACTAACCACAGATCTCCACAACAAATACAGGAAATACAGGTTCACTTTAGCTGATGTTTCTGTTTTAGCATAGATTCTTCCTTTTAGATAGTTACATTGTCATCAAAATATCATGGCACAGGTTTGAAAAACCAGGATTCATAATATAATGATAAAGACATTTCATATGTTTTATAAATCACCAATTGCTCAATACTTCTCTTTTACACAACGACGTCTTCTAAATCTCTAGTATTTCAGTCTGAATAAAAGTATATAAACTACATCACGTTAAGGTTGCAAACAAGAAATCCCATTAAAAAATACATCTCTAGATGAGAAATATAATTCCTATTTCTGTAAAATACTTTTAGTCGAGGTTTAAGTTACGTGCAGCCAAAAGCCTTCATATCTTTTAAACAACCTGAACCTCAATAAAGTCAGTAGAAAGGGATAAAAAAAAGTCATCAACCCAAAGAACAAAAGGAGTATTGAAAGGAAGATGGAAGCAAAGCGATTTCAGTAACATTTCAGAAGACATACAGATACATAGCAAAAGAAATGAGTCACCTATGTCACCCAGGAATCATTAATTAGCAAAAGGAATGTGTCACTTATGTCACCTAGTAATCATTAATTTAGCAAAAGGAATGAGTCACCTAGGTCACCTAGTGATCTAGGCAGTTGCCAGGAGGACTGTGATAAGAAGTCACCTAATTCGCTCTGCAGACTTCCTAAGGTTCTCATCCCTTAAGTGTACTAGGGAACACAGAAAATCAATTTATCAAAAGAGGAAGATGGGTTCAACATCTACAGAGACTAGCTGGACCCCAAAACTCTCCCTCAAGCTGAAGAGTCAGTTAACTCTCTTTCTCGCTTCTGTCTCCTCACCCATGGGAAACCTGAGATTCATTTGCTAAAAAATTAGCGACCCCAGCCACAGCAGAAAATAGGAACAAAGAATAAAGGAGAAAATCAAATGCTCCTCACTCCTATTTGTTCTCAGATACCAGCAGGCTCATTATTGCATTCTCTATTCTTCCATTCCCACACCACCTATCCCCAACACCCACAACCCTCAGACAGGTAAAAGAAGTATTCTTATTGGAAAAAACTGAATGGTCCCAGAGAAAAAACTGTCAGATGTTTTTCCTTGACTGGGTCTACAAATGGACTGGATGGCTCAGAGGCTGCTAAGAATATAAAGAAAAGCTACAAACACAGAGCTTCCAATTAGGTTTGAAAGAACTGCACTCAACAGCCAAGCAATTTGAGGAAAGGCTCCAATAAGACAAAGATCAAAACAAATAGGAAAAACTCAGAAGGAAGAAATTAAGAGACCAGAATGAAACTTAAAAAACAAACAAAAACCTAACAGAAGATCTTGCAGCCATATAACACAGGTAGGATGCTATCTGTCCCTCCAAAAAAAGAACAAAGAAAAACAAAAGAACTCTTTACAATTAAAATTTTTAAGTTAAAATATAAAGAACTTCAGTGAAAAGACAAAGATAAAGTTGAGAAAAGTTGCACTGAAATGGCAGAGAGAAGGAAAATAATTCAGAACTGAAGGTCACAAATCTCAAGATGCAAAGGCTCTACTCAATGCCCAGGACAATGAATGAAATAAGACCCATATTAAGTCAAATAATAAATAAATTGAACATAAAAATAAAGGTCTTAAGGTTTTTCCAAAAAAAAAATCATATTCAAAAGAACAACAATTAGAATAGACTACCGCTTTTCAACAGCAGCAGTGGAATACAGAAGAGTGAGGCAGATTTCAAAATTCTGAAGGAAGTAATATTCCACCTGCAATTCTATATCCAATCCAACTATCAACCAAGCATGACAGAAGACTAAAGATTATTTCAGATATTCAAATACTATATCCTATGTACTCCTAGGAAGTTATTAGAGGATGAATATTAGCAAAGTGAGGGAGTGATAAGCCACAGAAAAGAAAGAACAAAATCTAAGAAACAGAATCCAGTGCAGCGTAAATCCTAAAATGAGAGATATGAGCCAAGCCTAAAAGGCAAACAATATGGGAGACTAGAGCAGAAAAACAGAAGACGAGTAAAATGTGTAAGAAAATACTATTTTTTTTCCAGCATCATCCCTGCTCTTCTAAGAGCTCTATCTTGTATAGTAGGAGCTTAAAACTTATAAACTGTATTTCTTCCATCCCTTCCTAGCAGATTTTAGTTTAGAGCCCACAAAGAAAGCGCTTGTACAAGATTTAGATGGCAGAAGGAACTTAGAAGCCATTATTTTCCAGGGGCACCTGAAGGCAGCAGCAGTGACTTTTAGATGCCAAAGACAACTGATATTAGTAGCTGTGGTTCACCTGCAATTCCTATACTTCCACGTCATTAAAAACCATCAGTGGCTTTCCACTGGTTACATTGGTCTCTAATTCCATGTATTAAATTCCTTTCTTTTTGAATTATGGAAAATACCTTCTTTTCCCAACATGACCCTGACTGATTAGAGATCTTTTTAGGCAACAATATATGTGATAGATCGTTTGATAATCATTATTACATAGTTTCAGTAATGACCATTATTTACATAGTCTCTATACTGTACACATAGACTTCTAATTTATACCTACCTATATTGGGGAAATTGATTGTGAAGAATATAATGAGAGTGACATTCTCAATTTCCATAAAAAGGAAGTCTATATATGTTTAAACTTGATAATTTTTTTTAAATAGCAGCATAAGTCCATATTTCGTTTTTAAAATGGCAGTAAGGTTATCTAGAGGAGTGAGTAAAGGCATGGGGCAGATAAAGAGCCTGTCAAAAATATCAGAAATTTTAGGTAGGTAATGTCTTTCTTAAAAATAAACAGGATTTTTTTTTTTAATGTTAGCAAAGAAAAACAATGAAAATATCTACTTACATAAGAGTCCAAACTATGCCAGATTTTTTGTGATGTGCATATAATCAAATGAAGGAAGTTGAGCAAACTAATTAAAATTTTAACCTCCTTAGCTTTGGGCAGCTTAACGCAGCCTTCTCTGCAGTGGGACCATACGTATTACCGAGACTTAAGAGTATGGAGGCTGCCTTTCTCATGGAAAGGACAAATATTGTCATATATATCAAAATATATTAAACTTATATGATAGGCAGTTCCAATGATTCCTTCTGTAATTACTCAGTTTATGCTTCCAGAATTGACCAATTCCCCCAAATGACCGGTTTATTGACAGAGTTAGGTTTGAATGTCTGCAAAAACAGGGTTTAGATTAAGACTAGCTAATCAGGAAGCCACTCTACCTTCACAGTAGGTACGTTTCTTTAGTCTATGCTGATCTAAAAGTTAAATTTTCATTGTTTCATTTTTGTTTTGTCTAGTTAGTTAACTTAGTGGGAGCGGTGATATGAGTGGAGATGTCACTGAGTCCCATGTAAAATAAATACTAATTATTAGCTTATATTTAAAGCAAGAATTCAGCTTAAAGTAAGGTGGACTGTAACAATCAGAACATTCTTTTCTCTTATTACAAAAATTTCAAACATACATCTAAAGATTAAAATGAATTCCCATGTACCTATCACTGAGATTCAATAATTATCAGTTTTGTAAATCATATTTCCTCTATTTCCAATCATACTTTTCTTTCTAGAGTATTTTAAAATGAATGCTAGACATCATGTTATTTCACAATCCTTGCATTAAAACATGCAAAGCAAGCTATCTGTTGACTTTGGTGGGAATTAATATTTGAATCTTTTGATATTGACTATCTGAATAGACTGTTCTGGCATAAGGAGAACTGTATCTGAGGTAATGTGGTTTATTCCCCTTATGGCTCATATAAATTAAGAAGATTTAAGGGAATGGTCCATCCTCAGGCATAAAACAAAGGTTGTCAGCCATTCAGGGCATCTATTCTCTATGAAGGTACTAAAGCGTTAAGGAATCAGAAAAGTTTAAAGAAATCAAGGAAAGAAAGTGATCCAGGGAAAGAATCATTAAGGGAAGGAGGGAAATATGAATTTAGAGTCAAACACTAAATTATCTGGAATCCCTGTTGCCTGAAAAAAAGATATAATTACTATACTAGACATTGTTAGGATCCTGCTCATATCCCTTAGAATTTTCATGTCCTCCTGCAGAAATCCAGCTACCAGTATCTCCATCTAGGTGCATCAGGGGAGTAACGGCTGTTCTTGGAATTCTTAATTGGAATTAAGAAGTGGGTGTTTAAAACCACAACTCCCTCAGCTCTCAGATGGGATAATTCTGTGATAGATTTTGCAATGTTTCTTAAAAATTTCCATACTATTAAACTCCTCCAATAGCTGGCTTAATAAGTGCCCATCACTTTACCTTTTTCACCAATCCTTTCCCTGCTTTCCTGCTGATGTCACCTGGATGTCCCAAACAAACTACCTGCACTTGAACCCTCATCTCAGCATCTGAATCTGGGGGACCCTGAACTAAGACAATTACTAAACAAGATTCTTTTCTTGCTCTTTTACATTTTAGATAAACAAGAGAAAGCCCTGTGTTAGGTGCTTTACACATATTCTATCTCATTAAATCTTGATAACAATAGAGTGAGGTAAAAATTATACAGATAGAGAAGCTCAAAAGTTATGTCGATGGTCGCATTGCTGGGATTTGAATTCAGGAATAAGATATGAGTGGGAAGAGTACCAGCAACCTGAATTATTTAAGCCTAAATCTCCATATGCCCCTTTTCCCAAGCCAATCTCACCCAGTTTTGTTTCCTCAAAGCACTGTATTATCTGAAATTATCTTGTTCATCTATTGTTATTTTTCTTCCTCATCCTTTTAGAACAGAAGCTACATAAGAGCAAGGACTTTTGTCCGCATTAATATATACTCAGAGCTAGGAGTAGATTTAGGCACGCAATGGATTTTTATTAGTTGAATAAATTATTTATTCTTATAATCAAACAAAATATTTTGGCTTATATTTCATAACTATTCATTTTTCTAGATTTTCTGCAACTCAATCCCACATTACTAACTTCCCAGAAACGTCATGTTTCTCTTCTGTCCCAATCATAATTTTGCCTCTAGGCCTTTGCACTTATTGTTCTACCTGGAATGTTCTTTCCTTACAAAGCCCTCGGGGCTTATTCCTTCACTTCATTCAGTTCTCTTCTTAAACAGTAAGTTAACAGAGAGGCATTACCGCTTTTTCCCCTTGATAGTCATTACCAAACAACATACATATTTATTTGTACGTCTATCCCCACCAAACTATGAGCTCGAGAAAAGTATGTTGTCCATATTTCTTCACTGGTATAGTCTCAATACTTTAGGATAGAGTTCCCAGCACATAGTAGGTATTAACAAATTTTGTTGAACGAATAGACAGACATAATCTAAATTAATACCGTTATGAAATCAACAACCTCTACAAAATTACTTTGGTTTGTTGAAATTTTTTTTTAAAAAAGTATCAATAATAAATATGAAAAGAGACTTGAACAAGTGGCACTCCATGTTTAACTGTAACTGCAGTCCAACAGAAGGGGTTAAGTTTGGGGTCTAGTGATTAAAGATATAGCACATGGACTTTAAAGACATATTTTCTAACTCTCACATGTAAGAAAATCAGCTGTTATGTTAGATCTCTACCATGTGTACCACTGAAACCTAAAAGCAAATTCATGCATGTTTGACTAAATATCACCTTATCAGTTTTAGTTCTATCTTCCAGCCACCACTGTTCAACATTTTAGTGAAAACTGAATGATAAACTCTACTATTTTGTATGGCATGCTCTTACAGTTCCTGTAGGGTACTGTCATTCTCACCTCCCTCTTGGAGCTTGATTGATTACTCCTTTTCCTTATGTTCATTAATCTCATCACCTTATCTTTTATACCACTTCATTTTAGCAGAAAGGTAATAATAAAACCCTCATCCATTATCCTTTTACTCATCTAGTCAAGCGGAAATGGTTAATAACATGCTACAAATTGAACTTCAATCACCTCATTTTCTCCTTTGTTGGATACACATTAAAATATATTCTAAAAGTACAATTTGTTTTACAGGAGAATTTGTGTTATATTGCTACAGACAACTAAAATTAAGTGTTTCTCAGTTTGGTTATTAAATATATCCAAGTGCTCTTTTATCGATAATACTAAAACATTAACTCATTTTATTAGGGTATAATAATACAAGAGCCTTATCTCCCAGAACACAAAGACATCTAGACTACCTAATAGTATGTGTTATATGCTGTGTCATTTATCTTCAAGAAAAAATTACCAGTGATAATTTATGAATTGGTACATTATTACAGATGAAATTGCTCTCTATTTTTAAAAGTTAATTTGTTTACATGCAGCCTTATCTTCAAATGCAAGCCCTATTAGTGAAGAAGTCTGTAACTGTCATATAAAATAAAAAGAATGGATATATATATATAACAAAATAGAAAGACACAATGATTTAAGATTTTAAAAATAACCCTTTGAATAGAATATATTTAACATATGATTAGACTATGGTTTTCAAAAGATAAAAGAAAAAATTACTACTAAAATTATATAATATTTTCATATATATTACAACGAATATTTGTTGTACTAAGTTCTAATAGTCCTGAAACTATTAGGCGGGGAAATAGCTATCTTTTTGTGGGAAAAATATTTTCTACTAATTTGGATGGGTATCTGCTATCTGTAAATGGGCATGTTCACCAAACTAAAAGCTAGACTTACAGAAAATGTTAGAAAACTAAGATAATCAAGGTTTATTGGATATTATCTTCCTGTCATTCTAAAAAATGTTCTGACTCTCGAAAAAATTTAGTAACTAACTTAATATCAATATTTGAGTTCCAAAACTATACCACTTATTGGGAATACTTATCTTTATTATGAAAAAATACTTATATTTGTAAACCTATTTTTACACTATTGTTTCAAAAGGATGTTTTTTTTTATCCACTAAATTGTTTGACTCTAAAATATACTCAAAAATGATAATGATTATAAAATTATTAAATTTTATAGTATTTGTTTACTCAATTTCAGAATCAAGAACAGGCATAAATTTTTGTTTGCATGTGTTTTGAGACTTTTTAGATCATCCAGTATTCCCAATGAATAAGTTTACTCTCCTTTTGCATGATTTCATACTTCTTGTATTAAAGATTTTTAAGACACCTGTCATATTAGGCATAAATTACATGTCGACATAATTATATTATGTTTTTCATGAATAATCTTTGTTTTCTGTAAACTATAGAAAAGAATATTATAACAGGCTAAAATTATTAAATACTTCTTTCCTACAAAGACCTCTGAGAACATATTACTAAACTGTGTGTGTATATATATTTTTTCTTTCTTTTTTAAGGAGGAGAAATTAACATTTTAATACTATTTGGCAGGTGAAAATTGGAAAGAAATCAATAAATAAGCCCATGTATGCAACAGTTTTGATTTTAATTTCTAAACATCCTTGAACAGTATCAGATGCCACGGCCTATAAGCAAATGAGTTTGTCAATTTAATGAGGATTCAGGCAAATCAGCTGCTTAATGAGAACTCCAGCTAGCATGGCAGAGGTTTTCCTTCCGTGTTGACAAAATCAGTGTGATAAAACTGTGACAAATTGATGAAAGCCTACTTTTTTAAAATCAACATTTCATGTAATTAATGGCAAATAGCAAACTATGATAATTTTAAAACATTTTTATTTATATACTTTATATTTTAATTTAGATACAATAGTTTCAACTTTTTATATTTCTCACCTTTCTCTTACTTCATCTATCCTCATTTCTCTAAATTTTCTATTTCCTTGTTAGTTCTACACTGAAATATACATGTAATGTCACCATTTGAACAAAGACAAATTTTAATTACTGTTTTTGCATATAGTATTCTCAACTTATTGGTTAAAATAACAAACATTATTTAAAGCTTTCTCGTTAGCTGGGTAATGCTTTACCACATAATTTGGAGAACTAGCTACTTTAAAAACAAAGTCAACAATATTTTAAATTGAAGCTAGAAAATATCTTTTAACATTCTATATTTCCTATGCTATTGTTTCCTAAATAATCTAAAAGACCAGTGAGAAAGAGACACTTTATAGCATAAAATACTTTAAGACAAGAGCGCTAGTATTGCACCTACAGATTCGCAGCAGTGGTGTGGTTAAGATCAGAAACTTTACATGGCTAATGGTGGGTCTCCCCATGTGTTCCAATATGAGATAAGTCTCCCCATGTGTTCTAATATGAGGTACGATCGCTGAGTCTCCCCATGTGTTCCAATGTGAGGTACGATCGCTGAGTCTCCCCATGTGTTTCAATATGAGGTACGATCACTGATGTTATAGTGTACCTAACGATGCATTAATTTAATCAAGCATTTACATTTAACTTCCAGTTTATAGGAATTATACAAAGAACAGAAATACAACTAAATAATTACTATAAAAAACAGACAGATAAATGTAAGAAGGTAAGACATGGGACAAATGGCCTAGTCTCCTCAACAAGTAATTGTCATGAATTAAGGATTATTTTAGAATAAAAAAGATTTAAGGGACAAAACCACCAGATACAAAGCCCTGTCCTAGATTAGATCATGGTTTGAGCCAACAAATAATAAGGAATATTTCTTAGAGACAACAGGATACATTTAAATATAGATCAGGAATGAGATAATACTAAGAATTATTACTAATTTTGTTAGGTAATAATGTTTTTTAGGTCTATGTAGGAAATTATGTTCTTTTAGAGAAACGAAAAAAGTATTTAGGGATGGATAGTTGGGCATCCAGTTTACTTTAAAAATCATTCAGCATTTTAAATTGTGATAGTGACAGAAAGGGGGCACACAGGGGGCTCCTGGTGCTGGTAATGGTAATATTCACTTCCTGTTCTGGTTTCCGGTTCCATGGGTCTGTCCAGCAAGTGAAACATCTCTGTGAAGTTTTCCATATACAATATAATTTAATAAAATGCATAAAATTTCTCATTAAAAATAATTAAGTGAATTAATTTTAAAATGCATGGGCTCTGGATCAGACTGCCTAGATTTAAATTTTGGCTCTACCATGCACCACCTCTAACTTTGAGTAGGTTACTAATGTCTCTGTATTCCCAGTTCTTCATCTGTAAAATGTTAGCCATCAATAATTATTCTTTTACATCAATAACTCCAATTTCTAAGGCAACTTCTGTTTTTTATTTGCCATCTTTTGTGTTTAGACGACTTTCCTTATTCAGCTCAAAACAGAATTCCAATTCCTTACATCTAAAAATTGGAAACATTCTGAAATAAATCTAGAACAGGAGTTTTGAACTGACATAAATGCCTGTAGTCTTAAAAAGCTGAAAGAAAATTCACAGTATCAACTTAGTTTTTTAAGTGCACGTGAAGTAACTATCTGCTCTAGATAGTTACTTTGGAAATGGCAGTGATGCTATACCATAGTGCAACTCTAGTCCAAAGTGATGTACCGAAATATTATACATTAATTTGATCTGAGCCCCACTCAACATGTTAAGTAATTCAGAGAACAGAAACTGAGATACATATCTATCTTAGAGCTCACAAAGTAGAAGTTTGGAAGATGTTGCTGCGAAGCCTAGTCACGATTATTTTACCACTACTAGAATTGTGTGCATTTTATCAGAAATGGAACTCTAGGAATATCTTTTAAAATATCAGACCTACTAACAATATCAACAAGGGAATGAAAACACTGATGTACTTTAGAACTATTGCTTTACTATTTTAAATAATTTTTTTCTGTTTGGTATTTTATTCTTTATGTTTTGTTATAATTTTGATGTCGTTTGAAGCATATTAGTTTTAAATTAAATCATTGCTAACTTATTCCTAAGTATTTTGTATTATATTTCTTGCCACTTGAAAATGAATATCAAATATTCTATGTTAATGGATATTTTAATAATATAAACAGAATTATTTTTGTATTCTGAAAATCATACTATAATGTTGTAGACAATATGTTGAATAACATTTTGAAAAAGTAATAAAACAGAAGACTCTAATGCATGCTGTCAAGTTTTATAGCCTGGGATAATTCTGTAGTTTCAAAGTAGCTCAACAATAAGTAATTTTAAGAATGTCTATAACACATTGCTTATTAAAATATCAACTATGCTTTCCTAAAAATGTTTTTCCTTCAAGACTTTTTAAATGTTGCTATTATGCAACTCAGTGATATACAAAAGGGCTGTATAAATTAGTGCCATTATCTAATAGAAGATACAGCCACAGAACTTAGGAAGGGGGGCTCTGTTATATCAGCAAAATCAGCTTTATGTAGCATCCTACGTAGAAACTAGACAGCATTAAACCTAAACTTAAAGTTCATTTGTTGCCCTAAGGTTTTAACTAGAGAGATGCACAATTAAATAAATAACTTTTCTGATTTTGGGGATGAATATTACAACTGCTAATACAGAGCAGTGGACGGAAATGATAGTGGTAATTTTTTTAAAAATGGTGTCTCTGTAAATTATGGTGCATTTAGCTATGAGTAAAACCTAACTAAAAAATGTTTTAAGCAAATTAGGAACTTCTTTCTTGTCAAGTAACGAAGGTAATCCACAGGTAACCAGTTAATAGATCAGTGGCTTAAGAATATAAGGCCTGAGGTCTCTGACTCTCTTGACTTTTTCCAACTATTATGTTTAAGTTCCACGAAGGAATAAGAGGAAGAACAAGGATAAAGAGCAAAAGGCAAGTCTGAGCTGAGATAGCTCCACCTATAAAAAGCTTTCCCAAAACTCTAACCCAGAAACTTGTGCATGTGTGTGTGTGTGTTTGTGTGAAGCTGGGAACACTGCTGTCTTCCAGAATTCAGGGTCCTGTTAGTTTTTTGTTTTGTTTTTTTTTAATTTTTCTTAAAATATGTCTCTGAAACTACTTTCATCCAAATCATTTTATATAATAGTTCATAAGATAATGCCAAATGTAGTCATTGCCCCTCTTTGAAAAACATCTAAAGAGGAAAAAATATCAGAGATAGAACAAATTATTTGTCAAAAGGTGTCATTCAGACATTTAAATAACTTTAAATGGTTTCTACTAATATTCTTTAAAATCAATCAATAAAAGATGCATTATGTCTGAATCACACATTTTATTTTAGAATGGTATTTCACAATTTGTAGTACCTTTGAGCCAATATTTTACTTGTGAAATAAATCTCAAACAAAGGACTCCCTCACAAAGATGCCTCTACATATTTCCTCTTCTGCCATTCACCTCAAATCCCCAGAAACACTTTAATCAGTAAGTAAGAAGAGTATAAATTCTGGAACCAAGCTGCCTTAATTCAAATCTAGCTCTAGCAATTCTGGACAAATTACTTAATTTCTCTGACTGTACTTTCTTCAACTGTAAAATAAGAACTATAAAAATTAAATGAGTCAGTGTATATTGAGTTTGTTTTCTATGCCTATACAGAAGAAAGCACAGTAAAATTATTACATTATAAAGTAGTTAAAAGACTTAGAACTGAAGATTCTAGAAAATACCCAGCTAAGAATGTCTTTAAAAGACAAATCCAGAATCAAACAAAAATAACTTAAAAGTCACCCAATCTTTTCAGAATTTCTATTCCATATAATTATGATTTTGATAATGACATAGACATAATCATATAAAAAAGAAATTTCAAAAGTTTTATTGAAAACCTTAAGAATATTCAAGATACTCTGGTGGTATTAAAAAGGTAGACAAAAATAATTTTATATTTTAGTCTTGCCACTAAAACACAAAAATGCAAATAGTCATCAATATTACCAAAAACAAATGGAAATACTAATCAGCTCCCCTCCAAAAAACTCTACAAATATTTATTAACTCAAAGGGCTTTGCTAATATGTAAATGTCTATCTTTCTACATGTAATTTCATTCAAACTTCCTCTCTTTCCCCCAGTTAACAACTCTGCCAAATGTTTGGACTTGAAAAGGCCACAGCTTTATACACAATTAACAGTCAAATTCTAACACAAATTACATGTCATTCTTATCTCCGTATACACATTGAACTCCTATATCTTGTTGCCAGCAGGCAGCTTGCACTAGGGAATACATCCTGAATTTGTTTAATGTCTAGGAATAACATTTCACACCCAGAAAGGAGATACTATCCACTGCCAGCTATGTGAATGAAATTTGCCATGCTCCCTCCTTTTAATTTTGTTCAAATAAGTAATTTAGAAAATAATCCACTTATCTCTATCTGTTTTAACAAATATTTTCTTGAAGCATCACATGTAAAAAATCACCTTCATTTATTTTTTAAATTTCAGGACAATTATAGAAACTTTTATGAAGGCAAAGATATTTTCTAAACTAGAAATTGGGGAAATATCATTTGACAAGTCATTTGACTACAAGAAAACTTACTTCAGATAGGATGGATCCTAGAAAAATAGGTATGTGTGGTCATTATATCTACAATTATTTCCCTAGAAAGGGTTTTCAATAATAGATACACTAGTAAAAGTTTTATATTTAGCAAGTATACCAGACAATCATCACTTCAAAATCAAACTTGTCCTAATCTTTTGAAGTGTAGCATTTTATTATCAGAGTACCTGATACCAGAATAAATACCAGTCATTTACATAATATGAGTAACAGAAATATATCATATATATGTACATATATATTTTAAAGGTAATATGAAAGGCACTCTATAAAGCAAAGAGACCACTTACAAATGCAAATACTGTTCCCAATTAACCTTTTACATAAACAAATCTGACTAAGTTAGTTACTGGCTTAGAACTCTTCCGTGATCACTCACTATGCTTAGAATAGTTTCAATTCCTTTAACTGGCATCTGTCTACCTGTACAGCTTCATATCTTACAACTTTCTCCTTATACCCTAAGCTCCAATCATACTGCATTTCTGTTCCACAAACTCAACTAAGCTCTCTTCCAAATTGGCAACTTTCCCTAAGTCTAGAATACACTTCCACCATTTATCTAGTAAATTCTTGCTCATCCTTCAGAGTTTAAATGCCATTTCACCAATGACACTTTCCATGAATTCCCTCCTAGCCCCCCCAAATGTATTAGATGGTGGGATATAAGATTCCATACCATCCACGCTCCCCGTACCCTAACATTTACTGTAACGTACTGGAACGGTTGGTGGTCATCCTGTGCTGGAATGTAAGCTCCATGAGTACTGTTAAGAGAAACCATGTTTGTCTTGGTCACTGTTGCATTCCTAAGCTCTACACATATGAGCCTGACCCTGAATAATTACTTGATTTCTAAAACTGTCATACATACATACATATGTAATATATGTACACATACGTGTGTATCTCAAGTTAAAGGAGAGCTTTTATGAATTATAATTTCCATTTTAAATAGTATACTTTCTTCTAGTTATTACAAATCCCTTTCTGTGGGTGTAAAATGTTCTGATGATCAGAAGAAGGATAAAGGAGGGTGGGGAGTTAGGAGAGGGAGAAGAGGGGGAGAAGGAGGAATGGGGGAGAATAAAAAGCAGGAGGGGAGAAGAGGCAGATGAGGAAAAATGAGGAAAGGGGAAAGAGGTGGGGGAGGAGGAAGAAGAAACTGTGACACGCTTGGACGTGGCTTCAAATTGGTGCAATGGAAGAAAAAAGCAGTGAATCTGGAGTTGGTATCATAGATTTGGGTTCAAACTGCACCCCCTGTTATCTGTGTGAGCTGTGGAAGTTGCCTCAATTTCCTCATCTGTGAAATAAGCAATATTAATGTCTGCCCCAAAGATCTCAGAGAGTTGTGAAGTATTAATGAAATTAAGCTTTGAAAGTCCTCAAAAACCATAAAACGCTTTATAATAGAAATTAATATCTTTATTATTAATTCCATAATTAAGGTAATCTCAGCTAAAAAATGTTTAAACATTTCAGTAAAAATTTGGCTTGTATATGAACTAAAATATACTAAAAATAATTACAAAAGTTTTTTGTCAAAAGAATGTTACAGACCAACTGTGAAATAAGTTCCAATATTCTAAGATCTTGCTATAATCTCAAAACATCCTCTGAAATTTCATGTCCTTTGTAATATCTGTGATATTAAGTTCATTATATAGTCTTTTAATTTACTTACTGCACTTTAAAATTCTATACATGGATGTTGTTATTATTCTGAGACCATAATCAGAATCTTTTCTAAAATAAAAAGTAGAATTTACTTTAAAAAATTTACAACCTAACTCTGTGTTAGTGAAATGGTGAACAAGCTTTTATATAATCTCTAAAACCACTTTATGCTTTTTAAATAGGCATATATGTTCAAATAGTGGCTAAGTTAGTAAATATTTTATTTCAAATTTGGGGTTAAGGATTTAAAGAAACAAGTTTAGGTGAGACCTCATTTTAAGGCTTCACTAAGTAGTCATATTAAAATGTGATTAATGAAAGATTCTTTTTTAATTCACTATGGGACAGTTACTCATGAATGTAGTTCCTACTAGAATAAAAATGATCCTGATTCTTAATTTTCGAGTGTTATAAAATGCAAGCTTTGCAATATTCAGCAATAATTCTTCTGAAAATATAGTTAATTTTTTAAAAAGATTTTTTCTTTTTTTCCTGTCCATTTGGACTACATGATTCTCATATTGCAGATACAATCATAAACATCATGTTTCCCCCAAAGCTCTGAAGGCATGTAACAAATTATTGTAGTTAAAACTCTATAAATAAATCTTTTTTTAAACCTCATTTTTCATATACAAAAAGTATTTGTAGATTTTGCAAAAGGAATGCTATTACTTGCTATATTAGGACTTTGAACTAAAGTTCTAAAATCATACTATTCAACTAAAGATTTCTTTAGCAATATTAACATGGCCACGCTGCATATGTTACTTTTAGCTTCTTTATGTACAACAAACTGCATTCAATTGGTGAACAAATACAATGTTTAGTATCATATTTAAAACCACCATTCAAACCTTTTCTTAATGCTATTATCAGTTTTTCTTTTGCAACAATTTTGTGTATAAAAATAAAAGCACTGGATTTTTATTAGTGCTGCCCCTTCTTTGTTTTGCTCCACTCTGCAAAGCCCTTTTGGGACACTAAGCCTGCATTTACCATAATACGGATTAAACTTTCTTTGTTCCATTGCACAGGGTTTGTTAGCAGGTTAGTCTTTTTACATTTTTCACAGGCAGCCTGCAGCTTTACCCTTTAGGCCTCACTCAAAATACTTCTGTGGATTTACAAAAATGCCAGAGTGGTCTTGGGGTTAATTGGAAGATAAGTGCAGCCTTTAACATAGAGACTCATTAAACATTTAACCTCACCACAATCCACTATCCTTGGAAAAGAAAGTTCTAGAGCCACTTTAGAAGTAATAATATAGTAAAATCGTTTTTAAAATGTCTACTGTTTGTTTTATAGATTTGGAAATACTTCATTTAACTGTTTCAAAGATGCTATAATAGAAAAAAGTAATTGCTCTGGTAAACTCTTTATTTTGGCTTTAATATATGTTAATCATTGATTAAAATGACCAGCTTTTCTAAAGCAACTATAAGGCAAAACCTCTCAGGTTTATGTTGAGAGATTTGAAGGAAAAACTCAACTAATCAAAAAATCTCAAATGACAGATAATATTTATTTTTAAACCAAAAAAATTAATTCTGGGATTTTAATTGTTAATTTTAATTCTATCCAAGTAAATCACCATACTCAAACATATGTATCTATTAAAGACTAATGGAAACAAAATTTACCCAAACAAAAAACTTGTAAAATATTTTTTTAAAAATTATTTCTCTAATTTCTGAAACATACATATACACAAATATACACTTAAAATCTAAAGTAGATTCATGGCTACTGGTTTATTTTTTTTTTTTTATAATTATGCAAACAGATTGTTATCCAGATTAACTTTTCCATCCCCTTACCTCCTTCCAACACTATCACACACAGAATGAAAACAAAAAAAAAAAGGAAAATGTGACAAAACACACAGACACTTGAAGTATAGGATTAGACATATTTGCCCAAGATGCAGATAACAAAAGCAAAAGTGAAGAAAATTGAAGAGACAGCCAAACTTCAGCAACAAAATGGTTAAAGAATCTGAAGCATTGTTTTCCTTATTTTAAAAGTCTGCTATATTGTGAACAGCGCAAACATCAGACAAGTTAAGATTACTGACCATTATCTCCTTAATTTTCTCCGCTTTCTCTCACATTCCCTCTTGCTATCTGGGCACCATTTTTCTAAAGCTTTATTTCTGCTAAGAAGTAAACTTTCCCTAATCCATCTATTATGGAACCTTTAATTGGATTGGGAGCAGGGTGGTGTATAAAATAGCCCCTATTCACTCAAAAGGACTGTAGTTTTAGGGACTTAAAGAAGAAAGGTACTGTGAAAGAAAATCCTCAGGGAATCAAGGATTAAAATGTGGCTTTCTTAAATTCATCAACTCCAGAACACAAATGAATTGCTTCCATAAACAGGTAACTTTCCAAATAAATGGCACAGCAAAACTGAAATTAAAATTAAAATTTTACTCTAAGAAGAATAATGCATCTACACTAATAATTTTTGGCTTTATAAACAACATATACTTCCCTTTGGTTCACAACTACTCTGCCAGGAAGCAAGCGGAATGCCTTAAATATTCTTATTTATATTCTCCTGACTCTCTCTATATATTTTCCTTATTAAATGTCTAAGGAGAAAAGCAAAATAAATTTAATTACTGAATTAATTCCTACATATTCTGGAAGCATCGTTATAAAACGAGCTTGTTTCCAAGCAAAAGCACATTCTGTTCTTAAATGGGGTCAGACACAAAAATAATCAGTCGTCACTCTTCTTCCCTTAACCAGCTATCCTCTTGGCTTCTTTCACACACACCCCAAATCCAAACACCCTTTGTACGTCTGTGCACTTCTGTCTTACGCTCCCTCCACGGTTGCACGTCTAACCATCTGGAGTGTCTTCAGCCGTGAGATGGAGCTACCGTTCATACTATATCATTCTCCTACTGAAACCAAAGAAATTTAAAGTGCCAAACCTGATATCTAAAGTAAAATGAAATCCAGAATGTACCTACCAACTTTAAATTATTCTCTCAAAAAGCCACATACTCTTTATCAAAACAATGGGGAACTGTGGAAGAGAAATGTCAGGAGAGATCAAGGTTCCAATTAGGTTTGACATTGTGTATGCTCCTAGTCTTTGCTAAAAGAAAATAAAAATAAATCAATTTAGTGACTTAATTGATGGTATTTTTAAAACGTTTCTTTAAGAAATTCCATTAATTTCAAGAAAATCCTCATAAAGTATTCCCTCTGTTTTGGAGCCCTTATCACAACTTAATAATAACTACATTTATTCAACCCTTTCTAAGTGTCAGGCACTGTGCTAACACTATTATATGAATTATCTCATTTTATTCTCTCGATAATCCCATAAGGTAGATATTACAATCTGTTTTACACACATGAGGAAAATAAATTTTAAAAAGTTCGATTAAAATTTTCAAGGTTATGCAGCTACAAAAAAATAAAAATAAAAAAACTCTGTAAAAATTTTTTCATTATTGTATTGCAAAGGTTTTACGCAGGAAAGGTGGCCAATTTTCCAAAGTCGGTCTGCCAAAAAATAAACTTGCCTAAATTAACAAAATTACCTATTTACCAATTGTAAATAGTTAAAGAACATTCCCCTTGAATATATTAAATACATATGACTATATTTTCTAATGTGTACATAATTCTAAGACACTTGATAACGGTATTCTTAGAAACATTTAAAAAACTATTTGGTTTTTCAAAACTAAAATTATTCAGTTTTCCTATCCTATTACAAATATGACTAAAATTTTAGTGTTTCTTATGTGAATTTTTCAGTTGATACTGATTTTAAATTATTTTCAAAGTCATCTATTTCCCAACATTTTATCATATTTAGGATAATTTTGTCACCTTTACCTATTTAAAAAGTATTGTGTGTTGGTTGAAAATTGGTTTAATACCTTTTAAAAAATTGTGAAATTTTAATTGACCACTTTACATAACCACTTTTTAAGGAATATCCATTTATCTATATCAGATCTCTTCTACTGAAGCAGAAGAAAGCCATTTCTGGAAAAAAGAAAGCCAGCACATATTCCAGAGAGATTCTGATTCTTGAAAGCAGTAAGAATAGGGGTCAAAGGTAAGTACTAAAAGGCACAGTCAGAGAAAGAAGATGAAGGAACAGCGAATCCTGGCCATCAGAGCCTTCTTAGGCCCTCTCAACCTACAGAACACACAGTAGGTAAATAAAGAATAAACAAAATAGTTTGGGGCAATTTAGTACAGTAGAGAACTAGTTTTCAGTAAACTAAGTTCCTAGTACAATGGCTTGCATATTAGTAGGGGCTTAATAGATGTATATTGAATGACTTTATTCAAATTTCATGTAAGGCAAAACTTTAAGTACATTCTGAATTTCAAAACCAATATTTAATTGGACAGATAAAAGTATTTTATATAAATTATATATTTTAAGATGTGTATGAGTTACATTTTAGGGGTGACTGAATTATTCCATGTATGATACCCCAAAACATCTTCATTCTGAAGGACTGTAGACTTACTTTTTAAAAAAACAGCTATGAGGAAAGGACCAGAAAAGGATTCAGAAAAATTAAAATCTACAGCAAGTATCTCTAATAAAATGACCTATTTGTTAAAGCATATTGAAAATAAAGTAAAAAGTATTCACTATTTTGGAAGTCCATTAAAATTAAGAAATCTTTTCCTCTGTGCCATTTTACTAATTGATAAATTAATTTCTAAATCTCAGTGGTATGTAAATATCCTAGTAAGTGTAACGTATTTAATCATATTCCACTTGCATTTATGCTTCTTTACAATTTCAGCTAAGTTTCTACGTATTATAGCTTACTTTTAAATGGTTGGCCCAAAACTATGATGAGTTAGAAATTATCTTCCATTTGAGTGTTCAGTCATAATAAATTACTGTTTCTATGGCATTGAATAATAACTTTGAGCTTTTATTTGCTGCTCAGTAAGAGGCAGTTAACCTTACATGGAAAATAGTTGTTTATCTGAAAGACTTTATTTAATCATCTCGGCTTCCTACAATGAAATTACCCAGACTTTTTAAAACATTGAGTCCTCTCTTTTGTTATAAAATATTTAATACAGAATAAATATGTAAATAAACATCTAAATATATGAAACGTATATGGATAAACATATTCAACCAGAGCAACATAAAAAAAAGACTAATAAAACTTCAGGGGTAAAGCCGGATTCAAACATAAGAATCTCATAAGTCGTATATCAGAGTGGCATTTAAATCACTAACAAAAATGAGTTTTAAGCACCATAGGTTTGTATTAAATATATTTTTTTACATTATACTTATTCTTTAGAATTCAAAAGCAGTTTGTGCCAAGATCCAAAAAAATGAAGTCAGAAAGTTAAGAATATCATATCAGTCTCCACACTAATAATTGTGTCCCCTACAATTATATATACACACTTGCCAAAACCCCTAGAAAGGTTCCTTAATTGTAAAGGAATTTATATATTTTTTTACAATTAAGTTCACTTCTATATAATTTTTACAGAAAGTTATCAAAAGTTCACCACTGCCTGACTTCTTGGTGGTTGTATTCTAAGCATATTTATGGAATGAATAACAGAATATATATACTAGAAAGCAGGATTTTTTGACTGACATCCAGTTGGTGCCTAAGGAGAAAGAGATGTGTACAAGAAAGCATGAGAAACCGATGTGTTTGGTAAGGAGATGTTTACAGGTAGAATTAAGATTCTACAACTATGGGTTTAACAAAGAGACGAAAAGGGAAAAGTAGGAGTAGGTAATTTAAGGAGAGATCCCCCCAATTCCTTTATTTAAAAAATAAATATCACAGAGCCAAGTTACTTGGCATTTCTGTTACTGAACTGGAGCAAGAAGGCCAAATCCAGAAAGATCAGAAAAGCAAGAGCTACTAAACCCAGAATATAAATCAGAACTTGTCTGCTAAAGGATCAGACCAGAAAGAATACTACTTATTTTACTTATTATCTGAAAAAAAAATTATAAGTATCTAATTGGATCCACAAAGATGAGAAATCCTAAAAGATTTTTAATAAATGAAGAATCATAATTAAAATTAACAACATAGAATCAATCATAACTAAAGAACTATGAAATGATGGTGACAGTTCCTTTATTTAACAAACTTCATCAATATATTTTATAAATATAACAAATTAAAAGGATTTCCATAGGTTACTCCTGACCTCAGTCCCTCTAACCTTAATTTTCTCATAACAGTTAAATTCTTCAAAAAATTCTTCTACCCAAGAGGTTTTTCAAAAATGTAATCCCTTGTATAAGGTATTATAAACTCTTCTTAAGAATGTCTTTGCCACTTCAAAACCTAAATCTATCAGGACAACAAGCAAAATGAGCTTTCTTTATATTACGGTCAGTGTTTAAGGGAAATATTTCCCCATTCATTCATTCGTTAAAAAAAAAAAAAAAGTTTTGAATGCCAACTATGCGTCAGACTCTGTTCTACAGCCTTGAGATACAGCAATCTACAACATAAAACATAAAGGGTGGGGAGACATTTTATTATGGATTAGAGAAAGGTGACTCTATCCTATTTAAACCTATACTTTGAGCAGTAAATAGAAATTATAGAAAATAGGACCCAAAGAACCTTAAAATATCTGGGGTTACTGTTTAAACAAGAGGGAAAAAACTTGAAAATTAGGGTGAATATTATAAAATCTAACATCGAGTCTTACCAATTCTAGGTTTTATGGTGAACTATCCAGTTGTTTTATTTTAGAATATTCTCTTTTTCACACACACACACACACACACAATGCCATTACCTACTCCAAATTGTAGATTCTGATATTTACTTAAATCACTTAAGTGGTTTAGACCCTAAGACTAATATTCTGGTCAATGCATGACAATTCAAATCTGTACTCAGGTTTTAGTAAAGATAATACATTTTATCTAATCTATATTCATAAACTAAACTAATACCTTGCTAGCTCATCAAATATGAACAATTACAAGCAATTATATCAATATACAAATGTAATCTGAAAATATTTGAGCAAAATAAAATATTATGAAACTTCAGAAACAAACACCGTAATAGTCGTTACTTTTACAAATTTATTCTAAATATTCAATAAACTAAATCAAAACCTCCTTACCTCTAAATAATAATAATCAAAAAATATTTTCAAAGATAAATATAAGGTTTTTTAAATGGTTACTATATTTGGTGTTTAAGTACATTCAAAATTTTATTATATGATGAATGTCTAAAGCTCCATGAAGAAACAGATCATGCTTATTTTTATACTTACTATTGAAGTCTCAGCATCCAACACATCTGGCACACATTGGTAGATATTCAACACATTTTGTGGAATGACTAAATGTATGTTAAATTATAAAGTATTTGAATAGGTTATTAGTCTCTACATTTACTTAAAAGTTCAATGCTGACTTTTGTATTAAATTTGAACCTTCTAACATCAGTTTTCTCTATAAAATAAATTCTGTATTACTCATAAATTTTAGAAACACTGTGAAGATGTAGATAAACATGATGTAGTTTGGATGTTTTAAAAGATATCTTTGTCACCGTAAAAAATGCAAGTTGTCAGCAAATTTACATTTGTTCTGATGTATAAATTGGACACTACTTCCAAAGTGGTCTTGCGATGTTTTATCATTGTCTTATCAATATGGCATTAAATCCTCCAAATAAATTAAGATCTAAAATATTCAACCTTTTTTAAAAAATATGAAGCTGAATGAAAAGATGTCACAAAAATAGGGGTTCAACCATTACCAAAGAGAGACAATTAGAATAACATTGCTTGCCATGTTTTAGCCAGTGCCCACATCTTGGTTTCTTAAGTAGTAAACCTCACTGAAAAGAATCAAGGCTCAATAGCTGATTCCAGGGCTGCAGGGAGGAACATACAATAAGAACCTAGAACCTCATAAAGTCAAAAAGTGCCCAAGAAAATGAAGGGGCATGTCATAAGGACATAAGAACAAGCTTGAAGGGACTTCTACTGGCTAAATCTGGAATCATTTAAGGACCAAAATGATTATGAACATTACTGAATTATTAACTATTGAAAATAGAAATTTATGAGTCCACACCAATAATGAATAAATCAGGTGAGATAGAAGGGTATTCTGTTAAATTATGTCAACTAATCAATGCGAAAAAAGAGCTGATGCTGGAAAATCATTTTGTAACCATCATAAAGACTGACATAGGCAACAATTGTTATACTTAACTGGACTCCATAGTTTACTCAGATTTCATTAGTTTTCTCCTAACGTCCTTTTTCAGTTCCAAGATCTTGTCCAAGATACCGCATTACATTTAGTCTTCATGTCTCCTTAGGCTTTTCTGGGCTGTAACAGTTTTTAAGACTTTCCTTGTTTCTAATGACCTTGATAGCTGTGAGAAGTACTTATCAGGCCATTTGAAGAATGTCCATCAATCAGGGTTTGTCTGATGTTCTCATGGTTAGAATGAAGTTATGGGTTTTGGAGGAAGACCACAAAGGTATAGTACCATACTCATATATCAGACAATATCATTGACATTAACCTTGATCAGCTGGTTAAAGTATGTGTTTGACAGGTCTCTATAGTTACTTCCCCACATTCCACTCCATAGTGCACTCTTTGGAAGCAAGTTACAAAGCAGAGCCCACATTTAATGGGTGGAGAGTTACAGCCCACCTTCTTTATAGGGAAGTATCTGTAGAAACTAGTTGGAATTCTTCTGTAAGGTCGATTTGTCTCTTCTAGCCTATTTAGTTTGTCAAAGGTTTATTTATGTCAGTATGGACTCGTGAATATTTATTTTATATGTAGGGTTATAATACAACCCTATTTATTTTGTTTTTCAAATTGCTGCAACTTTAAGGAACATCGAGAGTCCACTGATTTGTCTGTGTCCTTATGACATAAATTCATCCTTATGTTTTGTGAGCACTCCCTTACATTCTGGCACTACAATATGCTTCAGCCTCACCTTTTAATTGCCCCAACCCTAGAATCAGCTATTTATCTAAAAAGCCCGGGTTCCTTTTTTGGAGAATTGTATTAAAAACTAAGACCTAGATATTGAGAGTGCTTGTGGCTAATGGGGTGCTGTCAGTTCCAGACTTTCTCAGTGAACAAAGCTAAAAAAAAAATCTATATACTAACCCATGTATACGCACATATCGATAAATTATTTCTATATATCCATTTGTATCTATATTAAGCTAAATATGGATTTCACACTGAAGTCTCAGACTCTAATCCAGTATATCACATGATTCATTCTAGCATTCAGAGGAATTTTGATGAAAAGTAGGATATTTCCATGGTCTACAGACTGCTTATTAATCGCAAAGGAGAATATAAATGTACTGGAAATATGGGGCAACATCCTTACTGGCTGATCGAAATACAAATTAGCATTGAAGGGCAGATGGACATAATGTGCCTCTGAATATAAAACTCTGAGAAAGACACATCACTTATGTAGTGTTCCAAGTAGGTACACAACCTAACATTGTAAAGAAACAGATAAATTCAAATGAGGATTATTCTATTTAAGGAGGGAGGGGGAGAACTGTATTCTTTAAATTGTCAATGTCAAAAAAAAAGACCAAAAAAAAAAAAAAGGCTGAAAAAATGTTTCAGATTAAAAGAGACTAATTAAAGAAATTAAATGTAATATTAATCCTAACTCTAGACTACATCCTGCACCGGAGGAAAAAAATGTTATAAAGAACATTATTTGGTCATTTGATGAAAGTGAAATGTGGATGGTAGATTAAAGTATTATATCAGTGCTAAATTTCATTAACTTGATAACTATTGTGGTTATATAAATAAGAAAATGTTCTTATTCTTAGGCAAGTATTTAGGGATATAGGATGACATATACAATTGATTCAGAAAAAAATGTGTGTATTTATATATACACACACGTATTACATATGTGTATATACACACACACGCATATATAGAGCGCACGAGTGAGCGCGTGAGCATCCACTGGTGTGCATGAGTGGGAATGAGCAAATAATAAAACGAATAGGGCAAATGTTAATGGTAGGAACATTCAAATAAGTTTTTTAAGACATGTTTATCATTTCATATATTATAAATATACAACATACATGTGATAAGACTGAGTCAACAACAGTGAAGCCTAGGCTTTGAAAAGTTTTCCAGAAATAGTTACTTTGTCTTGTGATGTCCTCTGTGACCAAGAATTCAATGAAGGCTACCTTTGAAAAAGGGCAAAGTTAACTGGCTAATATGGGAATTGACCTCTAACTATAATTTCTTTAGTACCACTAGCTGGTACTAATAAAATTACTAATTTATAGAGTTTATACAGACACAAATTAGGCCTCTTTTTAAGGGGTTTCCCCTCGTTCAAAGATTAAAAACTCTAAATTGATACTTAGTATAACAGTATATAGGTCTATATTCAGAATTCAAATCATTGGCAATTAAAATAGTGACCGTTAGTAAGTGCTAATGAAACTACCATATGACTTAAAAAGAGTGATCCTCTACTTCAAATTATAATAAAATTCTTCCTGAAAATTTCATCAAAAGTTTTATCTGTTTCAATATCGTCTTTAAGTGATAGAACTATGTTCTGAAATCAGTGAGGATGAGCTATTCCAGATGGGAACTTTTTCTAAATCATGGAAAGTTTATTACTGTATCCCTTTAGGTGGAAACATTTGTAAACCACGATGATATTCCATGGTAAGCAGAGTGATGCTCCTTACAAAGATGTCCACATCCTAATATCTAGAATTTATGAATATGCTACCATGCATAGCAAACAGGAACTAGGGTTGGAGATAGAATTAAGGTTGCTAATCAGCTAACCTTAAAATAAAAAGATTAATCTGGATTATCCAGTGCACCTAATGTAATTAGAAGGGTCTTTCAAAGTGAAAGTAGGTGGCAGAAGAGTAGGTGAGAGTAATGTGACAGAAGAAGCACTCAACCTGTGGTCACTGGCTTTGAAGTTGGAGAAAGGGAGCCAGAGCCAAAAAAAAAAAAAAATGTAGGAGGCTTCCAGAAGCTAGAAAAGGCAAAGAAATGAATTTTCCTCTAGAGTCTCCAGAAAGGAATGCAATCCTGTCAATACCTTGATTTTAGTCTCATTCAGACCCATATTGTTCAAGTTTGTGGTAGTTTGTTATAGCAGCAGTACAAAACTAATACATATACTATTTTCTTTTCCCTTATAGAAGTGTAATAAATTTAATCCTTAAAATTGAAGAGAATCATGGGAATCAATTACTGTTTTGAGCAACAACTAATCTCCAAGAATACACATTCCCACATCCATGCTTAGAATATAGTTTCCATGTGATCTTTTGAGAATAGAGATGTTCTACTACCTATTACTCTCATTACTCTCCACATTACTGAATATTGCTCAGTCTCAACTATTCTCTTTCCTCCCTTTGTCTCTAGTTTAATTCTTACCTTTTATTTTTGCTCAGACACTATTTCCAGAGTTTCTTGGCTCTTGTATAAAGATTGGCCTTAAAAGCACAAGCTCATCAATGTCTTTTTCCCTTGTCTGCAAATTTATGAATCAGAATATATATTCTGCTCACCTCAGCTCTTTTCATTGTTGATGAGTATTCACTGGTTGTTTTCCAAAGAGATTTCTCTTCCTACTTAAAATATGAACCTAAAAATTTTCTCTAGAAGGCTATATATATTTACTTCATATGCGAACTTGAATGGGAAGCAGCAGAGGTAATGACAGCATGGTCATATGCATACTCTCACTGCTATAGGCAACTGTGATAAATGGCAAAAGAAGTGCACATTCGTTTTATGCACATAGAGACAATCTCTCCTATCCCTGCCCTGCATGTTCTCAGTAAACGTTTAAAAGACGTGAGAAAATAAGCTCTTAACTTTCTAGTATGAAAGTTACAGGAAGCAGAGAGAACTAAGCAAACAAAGTGAAGTTACATGTAGGATCAGAACAGATAATAATAATCTACAATGCATTTCTTAAAACTTATCCATATTCAATACATTAAAGGCCTTCAAAAATTAAAACAGTGCAAACATTATTAAACTGAGAGCTACTAGCTGTCCAAAATTGTGTCTTATTCATTCCTAGTCTCTTGCTGCTCCAAATGAAGTTTAATTTGAAATAATCTTTTTCTAACCTCATGACAAATTTGTATATAAGCCTAGATACATAGACCCTGGCAATATAACAATAAGACTTCCTAATATTAGCATCGAATAATCACAAGGTTGAAGTATTAGTGTTATATTCTCTTTAAAACCTGTTTTATGTTGATCACGTACAATAGGGTAGTAACATGCGTACTACTACTGTATATGTACTTTTTACATGATGACTCTCCTAGTAATTCCATCTGACAATTTCCATGGCAAAGTATAACCTGCACAAAATGGAATCTTGTCTTATTTCTTTAATATATAAAAGACAGAAAAATATAGCAAAGCCACACGACGTAAGAGTTATTTAAAAACATTTTGAAATATGTACATTTATATGTATATATATTTACATTTACTGATTAAATATTAAGACAACAATAGGGGAAATCAACCCCCCAGAAAGTTAACCACTATTCATATTTGTTTTCATTTTCTGCACATTCTCTTCAAGTTTTCCTTCATAAATATAACTCTAACATATGTAAAATCATAACGCAGAGATAACTGTTCTTTTTTCATTTAAAGTATCTTTTGAAATACTTTAAATATAACTAATGTTTTAATTATATAAATCTACCATTTATATTCCTCTATAAGAAACTTATAAAGAAAGAATCTTATGGTAATTTTATGAGTTCTGAATGTTAACTTATAATATATAAATTATATCTGGAATAGTCAAAGGTATAATTCATGAATGAATAAAATGATTTAATAACGCACAAAATGAAACTAAGACTCATTTCGAAATAACAAAATAACTTTAGGATCTCACTGGACCTTTCTTCTAAATAAAGATTTCTAATTAAACATTTTTAGCTTTAAAGTAATTTTAATCTTAAAAGCTAAAGGAAGATAATAACTGACACTGACGTAAGACTAAGAAGTTTTAAGTAATACAAACAGTATTTACCATGACAAAAATTTTAGCTAAATGTGAATTGACCTTTATTGAGTGAGAAAGAACTTGAATACCAAAATTCTGGCAATCAAAACAGAGATATGACTTTTTAAAATACACAAAGAATATTACAGCATTTATGAAATAGTACACCATCAATTTCCATTTAAAAGCTGACATCTACCCAGAAAAGTGAAATTGATGTCAGTTAACTTTTGAAAGCTTACTATATTTGGTAAACTGCTTCCTCTTTGATAACGCAGTGGTTTCAGTTTTATAAAAAGACTCATTATAAGCCACAATGTTTCCTAAGTATAAAATATGCAGCATTTTATTAACTCCATTTCTATCATTTATAAACAGTAATGGATGTATACATACCCATCACTTTAAAACTAGATTTAAATTTCAACTGTTTTTTCTATGATTTATTACATATTACTTTGGAAACTTCCTAACCAGACTATCTAACAGTTTACACTACAATCAATGACCAAAACTCACAGAAAATGCTAATAATGACAACTGTTATTTGGTCCTCCATGAATTAAAAAAGATGAGATCTCTCTGCATTATCTGATCATGTCATAGCATTTTGGAGTAGGACACCAAGGTTTTATCTTCCACTTCTGAAAAGTAACAGGAAAGATGAGAGCCCTGGGGTATCTTGAAAAGACAAGGATAAATAGGTGTGCAATGGATATGATTTAAGTTGTAGGAAAGCAG
The DNA here is from genome assembly GCF_902729225.1 of Pteropus medius. Lineage (NCBI taxonomy): Eukaryota > Metazoa > Chordata > Mammalia > Chiroptera > Pteropodidae > Pteropus > Pteropus medius. Next base: position 7,608,618 of record NW_024346667.1, on the reverse strand, counting down.
AACTTAAGAACTGTCATGATTGATAAAAAAAAAAGAGCATGGCATTGACAGGATAACAATAAAATTTTGAAGGCTTTAAAATAAACTGTCACCCATCTTTGCAAGTCATGCTTTGCTACTTCTTAGTTTTAGAATAAACCAAGTTATTTAATCTCTCTGTGCCTTGATTGCTATATAGACGGGGATAATAATAGGTTATAACTCATTACAGGTTTGCTGAGAGGATTAAGACAAAGTACTTAGCATTATGACTGGCACAGAATAGCTTAATATTACTTCTGTACAAATCTCATTTCGAATGAGTCTTTAGAACATTACCTCTAAAAATTTCACACTGAAAATATGACTTTGGTAATAGAAGAAATCTGTTGGAAACAGGAGGGTACCAAAATTATCAATGAACCTAAGGTACTTACTGAGCATGTACTATGAATCTAGTCATGTAATGCTATCAAGAAAATAATATCTGCCTTTCAATAACTTTTCATTTAGTAAGTTAATAAAGGTAGAGGAACACATGAATAATGACACTAGGGAGACTACAAAAATAAAAACACACATTAAACTGTTTGAGATTGATGACAACTGGGATATTAAAAGAGAGGTCTCTGTGACACATTTCATGACAGAAGGCATGGAAGCTAGCCTGTAAAGACAAAGACTTCAGACTAGGGGTAGTGGGAAACAAAGTTGATCAGGTAGGGTTTTAAGGATTTTAAAGAACGATAACATAATGACAGCCCGTTTTATTCTATTCCTCTAAGTAAAAATCTGTCAAGGAAATTAGAATAAAACCATGTATTTGGCAGAATCACTGAATTATTGAATTGTTTAACAGTTGTCCCTTCCTTCGTTCCCTCCTTTCCACAAACAGTTATTGAATCCCTACTTATTTAATTGGTATTGTCTAAAGTGCTGAGAATAAGAAATCATTAAGATGAAGACTATAGCTGGTTTGATGAGAAAAAATTTAGTGTAGACAATCTCAGAAGAAAACTAGCCGAGCTTCTTTTATCAGCAGTACTTATCTTCTTTTAAATGAGTGGTCGTTTCCCCATTACAAATTAAAGATTTTAGTTTCAAGAATGCATTAAATGGACACATTTATTACATTTTAGATATATATTCATATCAAAAGCGTGCATTCTTAAAACTCCATCCTGAGAGCTCTGGGCAATTAAAATATACCAAGTGAAGGAGTTTAGGGACCTGAATATAACTCCAGTTCGAGGACATGAAAACTACTCTAGAACTGCACATGAGCCCTCAGTTTTAAATACCCTAGCAGTTTGCCAATACCAGACTATAACTAACCTCCACAATCCAAAATTTGTAACCTCAGGAAAATTACTCGACCTTCCCACATCTGTTTCTTCATCTGTAAAATGGTGATAATACTCAGCACTACTTCAAAGGGTTGTTATGAAGATTTGTGATTTAGTATAGGTAAAGTACTTAGAGTAGGACTTGTGCATAGTAAATGCCTCATATATCCTGTACTGTAAAAGCATCTCTCCAATATGTGGGTAGTGAACAATATACCCTGACAAAAGTAAAAAACAGCTCTAAAAAAAAGTATTCAAAAGGACCACAATATAAGAAGAAGTAGGAAGTCACAGAATCACATTAGTGACCTAAGTGTGTTTAAGAAAGAGGTAAAACAGAGGTCACACAAAAAAACTGTGTTTAGTATTAAATAAATAGATGAAAAGAAAAAAAGAATTATACTCTATATTTAACAATATTTAGATAACTTTCCAATCACTTTACCCTAACACAAGTTATATTAATAATAAAGAATATACTTCTTGTGATACAGAATTTGGAACCCCATCAATGATTTGTTCAGCTTGCATAAGTCACAACTGATTGGACACAGTCCCTGTGGGCATGCCATTTCATCCAGACTGGACGGTTCATTAGTCATAATTACTATAACTGTACAGCAGAGACTGCAGTTTTATCTCATCATACATCTTTGATCAAGCTGCCTCAATTTCTGCTTCATCAGCATATGAAGTTACATTATTGGTGCTTTATATTTTCTATCAGTGATTAACACAGATTACGCTTTTTATCAAAACATGTATTTGGTCTTCATATTTAATAGTGAGGCCCCAGATCTGACCACGATTTGACCTCTGATATTTCAAAACCACCTAAACACCATGAATCATCAACTAAAATCCAGAGTGTTACAGAGAAAATTAAACAAAGAAAAGAACTGACCTGCGTTAAAAGCATAAAACGATTGCACTTACCCAAATTGAGATTAACCATATTTGCTGCAGCTTCTCATTAAACATTAAATCACACACCAGAAGAACACATCATACATATTTATTGTTTCATATTGTCACTTTCGAAAGACTCACACCACAATTAGTGTTTCTCTGAAACTATAAGCCACATAAAGAAATTTCCCATGAAGCTTAAAGACCAAGTATTATAGAAGATTGTTCAAGAAGGTTAAAGAACAGATGGATAATAGATTTCACTGAACGCTAAAGCATAACACACTTACTTCAAAAAGGAAAATATTGCCAAAACATGGTTCAAATGCAAAATACTGAATGAAATTGATGTCAGGAATTTTCTTCTTCTAAGTTCTATTGGAGAACAATAAGGAACTAAAAGGCCCATCTCACTATTTTTGTGCCTCACTATTTTCATGTGCAAAGTGTCCCCACTGTAGGCTGCATGAACAATCATAATCGACAGTTACATGCAGGCACTGAGGCTGCAAAAATCCCAGAGTAATTAGTGTTGTCTGAATGCAATGACATCTGTGTTCTCATGGTTCTCAAGACATGTCAGGCCAATAAGATGTATATGAAAAAATATGACAAGCATTGCAAATGCCCTTCTGAAAGGTCTTACACTTTGGGGAAAAGCTGAAGAAATAACACATGTCATATTCTTTTTGTAACCAATATATTTAAGAGTAAAAGATCTAAAAAGATCTTTTGAGTTGTTCATTCTCTTTTTATAACTAGAAAGCATTTATTCAGGACACAGCAATACATTATGAAAAACCTGTTCCAACTGTCTCCTTTTAAAACTTTCTTAACACAAGTGATCCTGTGCAGTGGCAATGTATGTTATGTGCCATTCCCATAAGTAACAAAATAGGGAGTGCATCTTATTAACATCGCTTGACTTCTTTACATTTTAATTTTAAATAGCATCTCTTAGTAGTAGACACAAAATAGTTTAAAATGTATTTTAAATGTCTTAGAATTATATCTGCATTTTTCTAATAATAGAGATTTGCTAAATCGATTGCATTAAAAAAAGCCTTTGTTTCGGACACCTAGTGCTTTTGCTGAGTAGTGCCTATTGCTGAGCCTTCTCTCTCTAGTCTGTTGCAGTATGTTGGAGCATGCACTTGCTCCAAGAAAGACATTAGTCATCATTAACAGAAGCACTGACACCAAATCTAAGTGCCTCTCTACAATGACCAAGTGGCAATCATCTTTCTCTTATACTGTCACTGCTGATTAGGATTTTCTTTCATGAAAATTTAATTTGTCCCCCGTTCTTCAGCTTCTTTTTTTATTCCTGAAAAAGCACTCTCTTTAAGAAAGGCTGCAAATACAGCAAAAGAAGCTATACCTACAATATAGCTAATAGTAGGAATATTACAAGATTATCAGCTCAATTTTTTATCTAACCCAACAGAAAAACACAAATTAAGCGAATGATTAATAAACAACAGGGGAGGAAAGAATGGTTCTGAAAGGAATGTGGCTTTAAGAATCTGTAAACCTCAAAAGGTGATTAGTTCAAGAAATCTGAATATTATTTCTCTAAATATTAATTACATATTCCCAAATCTTCCTTAAAAACCAAAACTACAATATTTCATTAGTACCTATCTTTCACTACATTTCAAATTTGTATTCTCTAGTCCTTAAAAAGGAAGATAGGTATTCACAGAGACATATCACTGCACATTTAAGAAAATATTTAAGCATACATATCCTCAGTGTGCATTAAACTGCTTGTTTAAAAAAAAAAGGGGGGTGGAATTTTCAGTTGCATTGGACAAATGAAAATGATTCATGTGCTCATACAGGGTACTCCGTAGCTAGATGATACTAGACTTAAACTCTGGTTCTGTACAACATCACAGTGCTAAACAAGATATCATAGTGATAAGTTATTTAAGGAAGTTTTAAAAAACATTTACTTTTCTGTTTTATTTCAATTTGTTTAAAGTTTTCCAAAAATGTAAGCATGTGATAGTTTGCAAGGAACCTGGTACAACTGAAACTCCCACTTCTAGTTATAAATATTTTCTCTTTATATTACTTACATTTTGTAACAAAACAGAGGATGGTGTAAATTTAAAATACCCTTAAATTATTTTTTGTCTTTTTAGAACATGTGTACTTTTAGTCGAAACCTGTTACACTTTTGTGTTTATGTGAACATAAACTGTTATCTCTTTAAATGTAAATATCCATACGAAATGCTTTTAAAACAAAAACTAGTCTCACTTCTATTTAAATTCAGAAGCAACCATAATTCATCAAACTTTAATCATTAAATGTTCTATTCCTGACTATTTTACTGTGAAAAGTAATATAAAACGAATTTGGAGGTCAAATAGCAACTGCTTAGTGGCTAATACATCAACCTTACAAATGGTTCGTTTTTTTTTTCCCCCCCTATTTGAAACTGGTCTGCAGTTAAAACATTTAAGAGATTAGAAATTAAAAAGAATTTGAGAGGCAATTTCTAACTGCTGAACTTTTATAACAGGGATATCATGATTAAATAAGGATCTAGTCTAAAATAAAAGCAAAACTATACCGTAAGAAACTATCTTAATTATCCTTGCAGAGTATCTCTATTAATTAGCTCATTTCTCTATTTCTTAACTAAGTAAATATGCTTCTTAAATTATCAAAAGCTTAAAAGTAAACTGATTTTCAGAGTTGCAAAGATTTATCCAAATCAAAACTTCAAAAACTTACAATTATGGATGCTCTTGCTAGATGCAGAACATGTTCAAGTAGAGAAGTTTAGCTCTATAACTTCCACCCCTCAACCTAAACCTCCAAGTCACTTGTCAGTTAAAGGTTGGGCGATTTATTGACCGCCTCTGGATGCATACTGTCAATGCTGAAGGAAATATGAGAGAGGGTTGTCGCTACTGTTCTGGAGCTCATTGATAATGACATACCTGCCTCTGTCACCCATTACCCATACTACAAACTACTTAGACCTAACTGAAAAATCAATACCCTACTTGCACTGGTTCCTGTGGCTGCCTCCTTTGATTGTCAGCTCCTGTCTAGGGTCAGCACTTACATGAAAGGGGCTGTGACTGCCTGATGCTTTCAGGACAACCTAACGATATGAAACTAGCCAACAGAACAGTAAATTCTGTCTCCCTGCCCTCCTCATCAATTAGGCTTTGACTAGGCTTGCCTGTAGAAACCTGACCTTTTAAGTTTAGGTGAATATGGACTAGCTGAACACACCATTGCCCTCAGCACTGAGCCAGGAAATCTACTGACAGGTTAAACAAAACAGAAGGTTGTAACTGTCATAATTTGCATTGCACTTTCACGCCAACAAGGGTGTTATCAGTAGGGGCAAGCCCTGGAACACACAACTCCAGCACCCTTAAGCCACGCTACTCATAAATTTTCAAGTGAAGTGAGATAAAACATAAATTCACAAATAGCAATGCATTTCTCATCTCTTAGTCTTTTTGCAAATCAACAGAGTGTCCATCAACAGCTCTCTTGGTAGTTACCTGGCACTTCTACTGCATTAATGAGGAACTTCCAATGAACACGACACAGAAGTAAAAATAATTCAACAATGCCAACTGAAAGGCTATTTTAGAGAGAATTCATAATACAGCAAACAGACTGATTGATCTATACCTCAAAATGAGAACAATTAGATTTCAATATGAGGTCTTTTCCTGCCTCACTTCCCTCCCTCCAAAAATATCCACAATCTTAGACAATAAGTTACTGTATAAGTACAGGGAGGTGTTGAAACTATTTCCTACCATGCTACTTTGATATAGCATCTTTTACAGTTTGAGGGAAAACTAAGAACATCTGTAAAATAAAAGATGTTAACACTTTTATGCTTGTCAGATCTTCTGATGAAAACAAGTGAGAAGCATGAGAAAGTAGTATAAAACTTTACTCACTTTAGTGACTCATGTTCTGAAAACCATTTCCCTGCTTGATCTATCTTTAACACAACGTGTACCTATGGTAACATTATAGCTGTTTAGAGTGATGTTATTTCTCTAAGGAGAATACTGATCATTTCTGTTTTTTTAAGTTAATTATGAACTTTAACTTTAGCTTCAAAGACTAAGATTTATAGAAAATCTAATCTTAAAATGTCAGAAATATTAAAAGTCAACTCAACATTGAAAGAAAAAAAGCACCTGCTAACCTTGTGGACACCTTTAAACAATGTTTTTCTATATATATAAGAATACACAGCATGTTTCAATTTCATATTTTTATGATCCAACTCCTATCAACAATAATCAGTACACTCTTAGAATTATTTCCAAGTTGTTATTTGGTTGTCCCTCACAACTGTCTCCAATCTATAATTTGGAATATTTTTTCCTTAAGTCTAAAATATGGAATATAACTATTTGTAAGTTTATTCTTTTATGGTTTTTTTTGTTGTTGTTAAAAACTTTCATGTACCTATAATAGAACAGCACTGAAAGTACACTTTTGCAAAAACATTTCTGATTTGAAATCAACTAAGACATAAACAAGAACTTTACTCATATTATGGTAGAAAGTTGCCAATTTTTTATCCGGAAGACATAGAAAAAATCTCTAATCCATATCTCCATTTAACAATTGAGAAAACAGTGAGTAGCCAAGCTGAGACAAAAATTTAGGGTTTTTTTTTTTTCTTCTCCCTAGACTAATACTCTTTAGATACTTTCATACTGTCTCCCTTTATTTTACCTATCCAGGTATGTTACATGACAGCAACAACCTTATATTTTTTTTAAAAAAATACACAGCTTTGTATTTTTAATTGATGGTACAATCCATAGAAAGTTTTGACTAATTTGCAGAAAATATTAGATTTGTAGAGCATGTAACCAACAAGGTACTATAAAACAAATAACTATTAGAAATAGAAGTTCTAATTAAGTATAGTCAGATCCCTTTACTTATCTATTATGATGATTAACTATGCATCTGGTAGCCTTTCAGGTCCTTTGTGTGTGCACCTATCTGATAGCAAAGTGAAAGGGCATGGATAGTGTCTGGTCCCAGCAAGCAAATCATTTGAAAACAGTCAAAGCCATAGATCAAAGATTTTTCACTCTATCTAGGCTGATTTAAACCTACTAACCCAGGTTTTGTCTACAGACAAAACCAGTCAGAAAATAAGAGAATGACTCTTTTGGATCCAAAGATAATAAGGGAAGATAGAAAGGGAAAATTCAGAAAAGAAACAGACTGGCAGAGCCTTGAAATGCATAGGTTAAGACTGCTGTTTTTCATCCTAGCTTTATTTCAGATGTTTAAAGGGAAAGTTTCCATTCTTTAGATCATCAAATATTATATCATTTATTCTACACTGATGTCTTCTCTACATCGATTAGAGCCAATGAAAGATTTTTGTTGTTGTTGCTTAACCCCTACAAAGAATCAGAGAAACCTCCCAGTACATTATGTTACTTTAATTCACAATGTTTAAAGGAAGGAACAGGTTAGATTTTTTAAATTTTCTATTAAAAATAACAAAAGTCCATTAAAAATTTCCAGAAATCTTAGAAGATGGCTAATTACTACTACTACTGATAATAATATAGACGAAGTGCTGAAGAACCAATATATTTCAAAATAAACTCAGATGTTTAAAAAGGCTAGTTTTCCTAAATGTAACAAAAAACTACCCATACAACATGCTTAACTGAAAATTTTAAACATAGGTTCATAAAACATCTCAATGACCTGAAAGAAATATAGAATGTGACGCTAAGTCTTATGTTTTAAACTAACTGCAGTTCAGGACTGGTATAATCTACATCCTTAATCTCCATCATCTGTTTCATAAATGGCTAACACTGATCACAAGAGAAAGTAGAAATGGGAATGAGGATGGTTCTAAGATCCCAAGAATCATGTTCTACGTGTGAATCAGTAGGAGTAGCTTATTAAACAAAGGATATCACACCTTCTTTAAACCATAAAATTTGATGTTTTGAGTAAAACTGAAATCAAAAGCTTTCATTTATTTAACATAAAGTTCAATACTGACTAATCCAGATTTTTCCATCCATTTTCTGTAAGTGATATTTAAGACCAGTAAAATTTGGTTCTATAGATGGAAAAGGAACAAATAATAATCCACGAATTATATAATCATTCCTTAAACAGTTAAGAGTTGGCTGTACTAAAAGCACCCTCTCATTTGTTCAAAGTTTATAGTGAATTATGAAAGCTAGTTATTTGACAGGTAAAATTTAATATTTACCTCACAGTACATTAATAAGTTCACATTGGAAGGAAGGAAGGAAGGAAGGAAGGAAGGAAGGAAGGAAGGAAGGAAGGAAAGAGACAGAACCTTATTCTAACTTTTCAGAACTGGAAATAAAAGAATGTAACTGTTACAACAGAAAAATGTATATATTTAAAATGAGAAAAAGTTACATGATTTCTTGGTAAGAGCAAAAGACATATACACACATAACTGAAAATACAGTATGTTTAATGAAACACCTCCTGAAAAATACTTGTTGAATTAACTTGGATTTTCTTAAATTCCATATCCTAACTCAATAATACAATAGTATGCTTTTTGGTCAGGCTAAAAGCTACTTACTTCCATTTTCCTAAGGGCAAGTTTTTTGCTCTATCGTACATTTTAGTGAGATCAAATTATGTATAGCTCAATAAAGCATTCATATATACAGCTGTTACTCAAATTGGGGAAAAAAACTAACATATATCATACTTTCATTTGTCTTATTGTACTAAATAAGAATTAGACTTGTACAGTCTAAGAGATGAAAACGTCACTAATCATATATATTGTCCAAGGTAACCCAAACTTAAATGGCCCATAATACAATATTCAAAAGTACATAAAAGCACTTATGTTTCAGTACAGTTTGATAGGCTTACTATGCAAAGGTAAAGCTATTGCTTTTACCTGACAGAACATCATCTTAAGTTCAAGCTGTTCAAATGAGAACAATACCCTTGGGTTACCAATCGAAGAGATTACAAGGTGTGTTGTTGGTTTGTTTTTTGTTTTTTGTTTTTCCCCAGCTATATTGTGAGGGGAAAAACCAACTTGTTTCAACAGCATTTCTGACCATTTAAAATTAAAGGCACTATAGTGATGTGTTCAAAGAAAATATTCAGTTACTGATTATTCTCCAGATTGATTCCTGAATAATTATCAACAATTTAGAAACAATCTCTATGATACTTCGAAGTTTTGGAAAATTAAATCATTTGACAGTGAATGAAAAAACGTGCTTTTACTGTGACTTTTAATACAATGTGGATAGTATAATCTTGACAATATTGTTAGAGCTTCTTACAGATATTTTAATGTAATTAATTCAATAAAATTTCATCAACTAATACGCTAACAAATTGTCTGGGCTATTTACCTTTCTTTCTGTTTTTACTGGAATTTTAAATCCAGAGAATTTAATGGTTGTTATATCCTCATTTACATTTTGACCAAAAAAAAAAAAAGAATTTTCTTGTAAAAAAATCAAGCATTTTTATAAACATGTTGAATGCTTAAGCATATAAGAACCAAAAATTTAGCAACTGCATAGATGTTTCAGCACTAGATTTTAGGAGATAAGTATACATACAAGCAAACATGTGGTCCTTTGTTTCCAAAAACTAAAAATCCCTCTGAGTTCTGTTTTTAAATGATAATCATCTGATTATTTTTGAATACTTCTAAAATGTTTTCCTAGAAAAGATTTTATATCATAAAATCATATAATCTAAAATCTGTATACTGTTTAGTAAAGATTACTGAAATATTCTAAATATTTTATTTCTACAGATAATAAAATAATAGGTATCTTTTTAAGTCTCGGTGATATGATAAAGTAAAAAAAGCACTGAAGTTTAACTACTAAACGCATTTCTAAGTAAAGATTAGCAAAAAAAAAAAAAAACAGTTTAAGGATTCTCTAGTCTCTGGAAATGTAAACAGGATTATAACTGTCAGATGTACAGAAGCACTGATTTCAGCCATTAGTTTGGTTTTGCTTCTGAGAAACACAACATGAACTACTGAATCATTTCTTTTCAAATATATACATTCCCTGCAGCAGTTCCAGCTTCATCGGTGGTGCACGAATGGATAAAAATGACAAGCAAAGAGCATTAGTTTTCTTTTTTCTCTCATACTGTTTTCCTATAAATGGAAGACAGGGTTCTTTCTCAAAGCACTTAAGCTGAGGCTGTTTAAGTCAATTGCTGAAGGAAAATATGACTGAATGCTCTATACAAGAAAGCAAAAACAATTGGATTGTTTCTTTTCAAGAAAAAATCTGAGAAAATCAAGTACTATATTATATTATCTTAGGATAAAATATAAGATTAGCATTCTAGCTTAAGTGTCCATTATTCTTCGATTTGAAATATTTTCATTTTTTAAAGTATTCATTCTGTCAACTCATCACCTTATTCTAGCACCATTCAAACAGTACCCAGTTTTGTTCCAAATTTTAGATATAAAAGGCCTTCCCATTAAAATATGCCTATTTTCTTTTGAAAATATTTATATAAAATAGTTAAAAACTTTATTTCCAAGTTTTTGTACTTTTTGAGTTTCACTGAAAGAGAAAATTCAATTAATAATTAAAAGTTTATTTAACCACGATCAAGTAAAAACAGAACATAGTGTGTAACCCAGCTATTCTGGAGCTTACGCATTGACATTTTTTTAAAAACTAGTACAGTAACTGCTATAACTTGACTCACTTTTTAAGGATATGGGAAAATTTCAGACTAAAGCTTAAACATACATATATTAGTTTATAGTAACTAAAAACATTTCCACCTCAGTATTACCATCTACATTCTCATAAAATGCCCCTAATGTGATGACTGTAAAGGTAAAGTCTAGAGAAGTCTAAAGGTTATGGACTTTTGGAAATCTAACACAAAAAATTCAAATCACACCCTGTATTCCTCTTCCTCTTTTTAGGAATGTCTGTAGCTAGCCCAACATCACAGATCTGGGCAGAAGCACGCCAAAGTTGGCACTGCCTAAACCAAACAAACAAGATGTTTAACAGTCAAATAAAATGTCCTGCAGCCTCCCTAATGAATTTGTCAAGGACCATCAGATTTCACTCCCCCTCTTTTGCCTCATTAACTCAAGTATGATGAGACGGATTATAACAAGAGAACACAGATCAATCGGCCTGAAGACTTGAAGTGGCTTTTAGCCTCTAGAGTTTCTTTCTCTCACTTGGTCTCCTTTAATAGAATACGGTATCTCCTGCAGAAGGGACTGCCACTTCGTTTTAATACGCCATCAAGGAGCTGCTGATGGACTTCTATACTAACATACATAAAAGCAGAGGTGACAGGGGCTCTTCAATTACAGCCTCCTCAGATACGTTTCCCCCTTCAATTATTCAACCAGAGGAAGAAGGAATCCGCAAACACATAGCTGAAGCAGCTCTAAGAGCTGAGGCAGCCACAGAGTGAGTTGGGGTGGAGGAGGGGGGCAGGGAACTAGCAAGAGGGAGCATTATTTGCTGGAAGTGTTTAAGTTTATTGCTCGAATGATGTTTCTAATTAGTACCGCGGCAATAAATTAAAGTCGCCTTTGTTTAACTGATTTATTATTTACTAGAGCTTCTACCTTAGACAGGGTAAATTGGTAATGAATTGTTTTTAAATCAAAACATTTGTAACGTTTTATCATCCCTTAGCCTCTGTATGTAAAAGTGGAGAAATGCGAGGACAAGGGTGCGATGAAGCTCAGTCATGCTTGACAGAGCCAGGAGAAGCAGTGGAGTGGGGTGTCAGGAGAGCGGTGGCGATCTGCGTGGCCTGGGTTGCCCCACCCCAGAAGACAGGGCGCGGACCCAGACGCTGGGCACCTACCAGTGGACCCGGCCGGTGGCACCGGAGCCGTGAGGATGGCCTCCTGCCATCACCCCCGGGGCCTTTTTGCAAACATTCACTCTCTTTGGGGCTTCGCAGGCCAGGCCAGCAGACGCGTGAGGCCTCAGCCCCTGGCGGACAGAGGCGATGAAGAAGCGGCCACCTCAAGGGTCTGGGAGGGAAAGCTCTGCACCCTCCCGCCCCGCCACAAGTCTACGCCCAGTAACTGCCCTCGGGAGAAGCTGCTACAGATCCTTTCCTGGCTGGTCGCACAACTCCCCACAGCGAAGTGCCCCTCTGCCCAGTAAAATTTCCCAGAGCGCCTGTGTGATCCGCGGGCAATAGCTGGATTACCGACGGAGCCTGGGCTTCCCACACGCGCACGAACCACGAAGGCACCGCTGCTCCTCCCGATCCTTCTGCAACCAAGCGTTCTGAGATGCAAGCTGCGCCCCCAAGAAAACTGGAGTCAAGCGGCTGCCCCAAGACTGACACTCCAGAGCCGCTGACTAAAGCTCTGACTCTGAGTTGCGAGTATGTTTATTTCGGACTGCTTTTCCCAACTCCTTGCTGCTGAAGACAGATTCTAGGCAATAAATCTGACTAGAATTTTTTAAGAAAGGGCCAAATAGTTCTTTAGAGAGGCCGACTAGGTGCCAGTGTTCTGCACCAGATATGTAAGGAAGAACTAAGAGGTCCAAGTGTCTGACATCAAGTAGAAGGGGAGAAATAAACTTCCCCTATGCAACTGAATATCGGTTCACCTGGTCCAGCTTTGAGAGCGCAAGTCAAGCCCTCCCAGGGGTCCTGCAAAAGCCACATACTGGCGTTTGCAAAACGAAGTCTTCCTCCTAACAGCTTCATAGTTTATTCCTATAGCATTAGGAATAAATGCTATAGGAATATAACTAAATCTAACTAAAAATAATCCCATCTACCTAATTTGTCTTAAAATGACTCAGAGACCAGACACCTGAGGTTCGAACATAAACTCTCAATACTAAGCAAATTGCAAATGCTGTTACAGCTTTTTCATCCAAAAGTACCGAAAGGCTACTATGGGTACAGTTTGAAAGGATAACATATATACTAAAAGCACATGCATGAGTTTCACTGAAATGCCAAGGGAGGAGTGAAGCCATCTGTGTAATCAATAACAGGATAGTTATAGATTTTTGCAGCAGTGAAGTCTTTTAAAAGCAAGAGTCAATTATGAAAATAAAATCATTTTACAAGTGAAACTGTACTGCCTGAGAATATATTCAAAATTAGATTTACAACTGACTTTTTAAGGAAACTAACTCAGGTTCATATTCACTTCCCTTCTTTTTCAGTAAGTTTAAAAATGGTTTTAGTGGCTTATTTTAACTCAAACATATAACCAACAAAATTCTACCATATATACATTTGTACCATCTCTCACAACTTAAACGTATTTTCTAATAACTAGTTAGTCCTCGTAATAAAGTAACAGCATTAACTACACCCAAATCTTAATTATGAAATATCAAGCAAGGCGTTTGTACTATTTTTGTCCTGCCCCATTTTTCAAAAGCATGTGGAAATTACTAAAAAGAGATTTATAGTCATAAACCTTCACCTCATATCCACTCCGCCACCCCCCAACTGGTGCACATATAAAAGAACTGCTCTAGCTCTAGGCAACAATGGGAGGAGAAAGGAAGAAAAAGAAGACGTTGCTGGAGTACAGTACCTAGAAAAATTTCGGTTCTTTCCCAAATCCCCTTCCTCCTCCCATTTGCCTTCAAGTGAAAATAATTTTGTTAAAGTTTGCATCTTCTTCACAATGTTGATAGAAAAAAAAGTGAACCTTTCTGAATTACTGCTACTCTCTCTCGGTTATTGCAGCCATCTCCAGGAAGTCCCTTCTATATAGACTCTTTTTCTTCCTTGCAACTGATAAGAGAGGACGATAAAGAAGAGGGGGCTGTAAAATGTGTGTGAGCATTTGACTTCTACTATCTCCTCCTATTTTCTTACTTCTCTCTTTACCCCTTTTCTTTATCAAGCGCAGCGGTGGCTGCTACCATCGACCAAGCATGCCTGTCTTCTCTCTCGGATTGGCTAAAGCAGTGACAGCTTGGATAGCGATTGTAGGAACTGAAGCTCCACCCCCCTCATGATGGCCCTGGACCATTCATAAACTAAATAACTCCAGGAAACAGCAAGGCAGAGGGAGAAAGAGGT
>NW_024346667.1:7521936-7593604 GCF_902729225.1 Pteropus medius | reverse complement strand
AGAGCAAGAGAGACAGAGGGAAAGAGGGAGACAGAGGGAGTAAGGGAGAGAGAGGGAGAGAGATTAGGAGGGGAGAGGGAAAGACAGACGTCGGAGGGGAGGAGGGAAAGAGGACTCAGAAAGTGGAATCTGCACAAGAAACCTAAAGGGGGAGGAGAAGAAAAACCCTTGAATCGTTATAACTAAACCCCAGATGCAACGCAAGCAACGACTTCGTCACACTAAAATAGATTTTGTGAGGGCCCAAATTATAAACTACGAAGCAGAAATGAATATCAAACAACATCCAGCGGTTTGCACCTAGAGAAAGACAAGAACCTACTGCAAACAAACAAGCCCAGTCCAAACAACGCCTCCAGTAGGAACAGAGGAATACCGCTACAACAGGACCCCCGAGAAGAGATCAGACCAACACGCTGAGAGTGGGGAGTCAGCAAACCTCCAAATCTCCGAGTGTGCCACGGACTGAGTTGCACTTTACTGCTCTCTGGACATTAATTATATCCTTCACCTTCCATTTGTGGGAGGGTGAGGAGAGAGGCAGTCACCTACGCAAGTCCTACCAGCGTGGGAGAGAAGTTTAGAATGAAACACTGAATGTTTCGCTTTTATTTTAAATTTTACTTTGGCACTTAAAAGATCTCATTTCCAGATTTCTGGGCAATCTCGGCTGCAAACATCTAAGCCTAAACTCTTGGTTAGGCTTTTCCCACACTTTTCCCCCTCCCTTCAACTCTCCACGCTCGTCTTTATTTTACATATCAAGAGAAAGCAAAAAGTCCCAGCAGGTACTCTTCTTTTTCAAAGATCACTTTTTTCCTTATTTTCTGGAGAAGAAAGGAGGTTTCAGAAAGAAGGGAAAGAAAGATTCCGCTGGCCGTGGCCTCAGCGGGTCAGCCCAGGTGGAAAACAAGAGTGAAAGTGGGGCTGAGGGAAGCGCACCGCCTCTTTCGCAAGCCGCAGGGCCACCACCAGTGCGTGAGCCTTGGATCCCTCAACGTACTGCGAGACGCCGGTGTATAGCCCGGACCTGTGCCCCAACATGATCGCCGCTCAGGCCAAGCTGGTTTACCAGCTCAATAAATACTACACAGAGCGCTGCCAAGCGCGCAAAGCGGCCATCGCCAAGACCATCCGAGAGGTCTGTAAGGTGGTCTCGGACGTGCTAAAGGAAGTGGAGGTGCAGGAGCCTCGCTTCATCAGCTCCCTGAGCGAGATCGATGCCCGCTACGAGGGGCTGGAGGTCATCTCGCCCACAGAATTCGAGGTGGTGCTCTACCTAAACCAGATGGGCGTCTTCAACTTCGTGGACGACGGCTCGCTGCCCGGCTGCGCGGTGCTCAAACTGAGCGATGGTCGGAAGCGGAGCATGTCTCTCTGGGTTGAGTTCATCACAGCGTCTGGTTACCTCTCCGCGCGCAAGATCCGATCGCGCTTCCAAACGCTGGTGGCTCAAGCGGTGGACAAGTGCAGCTACCGGGATGTGGTCAAGATGATCGCGGATACCAGCGAGGTCAAGTTGCGCATCAGAGAGCGCTATGTGGTGCAAATCACTCCGGCGTTCAAGTGCACCGGTATCTGGCCTCGCAGTGCGGCACAGTGGCCTATGCCTCACATCCCCTGGCCGGGCCCCAATCGGGTGGCGGAGGTCAAGGCCGAAGGGTTCAACTTGCTCTCAAAGGAGTGCTACTCGCTGACCGGCAAGCAGAGCTCTGCAGAGAGCGATGCCTGGGTGCTACAGTTTGGGGAGGCAGAGAACCGCCTGCTGATGGGCGGCTGCCGAAACAAGTGTCTGTCGGTGCTGAAGACGCTGCGGGACCGCCACCTGGAGCTGCCAGGCCAGCCGCTCAACAACTACCACATGAAGACGCTGCTGCTGTATGAGTGCGAGAAACACCCGCGGGAAACGGACTGGGACGAGGCATGCCTCGGTGATCGGCTCAACGGCATCCTGCTGCAGCTCATCTCCTGCCTGCAGTGCCGCCGCTGCCCTCACTACTTTCTGCCCAACCTCGACCTTTTTCAGGGCAAACCCCACTCGGCCCTGGAGAGTGCTGCCAAGCAGACCTGGAGGTTGGCCAGGGAAATTCTCACCAATCCCAAAAGCCTGGACAAACTATAGGGTGCTGGGGACTGCTTGAAAAGCAACACAACCAGGAATGCTCTCATGCACACAACACACTACTCAGCAACAAACACCGGAAACTCGACACAAACTTTTATGTAAGCCACCTGAAAGAAACGAACCAAGCGGCAGACCTTCATTAATTAACAAGCAAACAAAAAGAGGGGAGTCAGCCAACGAACCAAACAACACAAAATCACGTTCTTGCACAAAAGTGATCGTTTTCTTCCAAACAATGTGAATTTAAAAGGTCACACAAAAGAAGCAATCGAGCTTTGCCACCACAAAATGAAACCCAAGGTACATTTTCAAATCAATGTATAGTAGTTTCTCCCCTTTCCCTTCTCTCCCTTTCTCCTCTCCTCTCTGTTTTCTGTCTGTCTGTCTCGCTTTCTCTCGTTTCATTTTGTTTTTGGTTGCCTGAATGTTGTCACCAAGTGAAAAAAAAGTATTTAATTATATGTAAAATTTCTCTTTAAAAAAAATTTTTCGCTGATGTTAAATGCATCTCAGTGCCAATGTCAGCCTGTGCCCTTCCCTCTCTTGCGCCTTTACCCTCGCCCTAAGCAGTCTTGTGGAAAGCAGTAATAAAAATATTACTTTACATTGTAATTGACTGTTTGTGGATTGTTCTTAAATGAAGGCAAGTGAGATCCTAATTTATAATTTACAATGTAAAGTTGTGAATTTGAGAAACTAAATACAAGAAGCTGTCATTTGACCTCTAATTTGCAAAATTTACAAATACAGCATATTTTATAAGCATACAAGTTCCCACCAAAATTTTTAGAAAAGAGAAAATATTAATTTTACCCAACTATATATGTTCTGTAGGTTTTAAGATTAAAACTCGTAACCACATTGACGTTTGAAAAAAAAAAAAACCCAGATTTTATATGGAAGAACAGATTTTAATCCTAATTTTTTAAATAGAAAAAAAAATAGATTTGCTTTTTATGCAATAAAGTCCACTCTGAGTCCGAAATACAAAGGAAATATTTATGGATCTTTTCTGAATAGTTAACACTATCAGTTGACACTTTCCTTCAGTCATTGTCCTCTAAGCTTTGAATAATAAAAACTTAACAGTAAAAAGGATAAAATGATTATAGCAATATTCCTTTTCCTAGCAAATGGTGATATGAACAATCCAGATTTATGAATTACTTCAATTTTTAAAATGGCTTAGTTATAAATGCCAAAACTATGATCATTTTTATCAAATTCCCAGAATTACTTGGAATTATTCTGCAGCTTCTTATAGGCAATTTAAACAAAGAAGGTTTTGATACAATTTTTATAATCCCCCCAAATTTTACTATTTCAAGAATTTACATACAGGAAAAGTACATTACTACTCTTTTTGCCTTTAAGGTAACAATTCAATTACTCCTTTCAACATTTCAACTTTAAGGTTTCTTTTTAACACAAAGAAATAACTGATTTTTAAAAAGTTGGTAAAAGTGAAAGTATCCTACAGGAACTGGTTAGTCTTGTTTATGTTGGAGGTAACAATATATTCCATAAGATATGCTAATGATAAAGCCACAGGTATAGAATATACATCAGATGTTATCCAATAGTATTTAAAATTTGCCCTTTGAATTAGCCTAGTTTTTAATTTATTGAGAAAATTCCATAAATGAGAGATATACAGAAAAATGTTCTAAAAAGCAATGTTAAAGATCAGAGGAACATGTCTGCATGGGGGAGGGAGTGTATGGAGGGATAAGCCACAGGCTAGCAGAGATGGATGAAAAACAAGGAAGGGTACTCAGGGCTCTGTCGCCTAGTTCATTTGACAAAACAGTCTGAAGTCATAAGATTTCCTGGTAAAATTTCCCTAGTAAAAATAGTTCTGTGTTAGAAATATAAACTTTGATCTTATCAGTTCTGAAATCATCCCCAGTCTTTCAACCTGTATCTTTTTCTGGTCTCTTTCCCTATAGATGTAGAACTCACTATAATATTAAGTGGTTCAGACAAATACACTAATTTTTTGATTAAAAAAAAAATGAATTTCTTCTCTGGAGAAAATGCCTATTTTTAAGAACATTTTCAAAGCAAGTAATGGGTGTTTAAATTTACAAAGAAATGATTTAAGCACACAGTGTTAGTGTAAAAGATTAAAATGCCATCTTAAAATGACCATTTTTTCATTCTCAAACGTATTTACAGCATTAGATACATATCTCCCTCCAGCTATCCCAGGAAAAAAGTTTTCAAGTCTTGACGAGAATAAATAAAAATTCCCCAAATTCAGTATCCTTTTCCCCTCATTTAATTTTATGCAACTAAAAAAGAAAAACACTGCAGGAACACAGAGTCATTATAAAATACGTTAAAGCACCAAAATCTATACAAAATCAAAAATTCTTCCAAGAACTGGCTGAAAACAAATTCAAATACAAATTAGCAGAAGTTTTGATTTCTGTAATATTAGGCAGGTTGTTGTGTGTGATACAAACAATTTCTGTGATCAGTGTAAAAGATTTCTGTATTGCCCAAGCAACGGGGGAAAAAATTTAATGACGTTGCACAGAATATGATCAGACAGAAACAAAAGTTACAGTTTCCCCCAAAGGAGTAAATAAAATCAAAGAAGCTAATTACAAAGACTGGCAGAGGTTCTAAAATTGTGTAGAATTACATTAGACATCTTTAAATCACAATTTAAATTTTAAGCCATGAAATGTCCAACAACATATTAGAATATTCTTAATAAATTTCAGCCTTTCAAAGCCACAACTACCATAAATTAGAGAGTTTAAGTAATTTTGGTTATCTTTCTTTCCTAAAGAAATGACAACATATTTTCAGATATTTCAGCCATGCAGCGTGAAAATTTTTCTAGTTGATGGACTTTCTGAATTAAAGTTTTCTCTGCATTGGATGAGCTGAATTATCAAGGTAAAAATAATCAGTTCCATTGTAGCCTTCCTTTCATACAGTCTACCAAATCCTATCTTAATAAAGGCAGCAATTTTGAAACAATGTGCTAGAAACATATGTAGGACAAGAAATGATTGTTAAGTTTTAATAAAATTATAACATTTGCATCAAGAGCTACTTTGAAATACTTCTAAATGACTAAAATTTAACAATTCACATTATTGCAAAACCAAAGAACTCTCTACCAATAAACTCAGAATTTGTGTATGTGTATGTACATACACATACACACACAATCTATCAGCCTAAAGTATTCTAGTTTTTAAAAAACCACTTCTCTTACTAAAGGATGCTTATTTTGCTCATTTTAAAAGAGGCTGTTTCTCTCAGAACAAATTCAACCATTCACTTTCATGAAACAAACCTAATTTTGGCTTTATGGCTGTGCCACAAATGTTTCTTAGTAAAATAAAGTTGCCAAGGTCTGAAAAGTAATCAGAAATATATTTTAAAGGGGAAATTACATTTTCATTTAAGAATAGGAAATTATGCAGTGCCTTGTAAAATCAACTACAGGTAATGGGAAACAGAAACATCGCATACACACACAAGACATGCATGCACGACAGAGTAGTAAGTCATGAGGACAAAGCGAGGAGAATGATATATTGGTATTATAGCTAGATAATATAAAGGCTAAACAAAATAATTCCTCTCTCAATCTCACTGAATTTTGTAGCTTAATTCGCCTCGGGCCCTAGGAGGCAAAATATATTTATAGAAGATATTCCCTGAGGTTCTCCTCCCATCCTTGAATGAGCTAATGATATATGCAATTAAATGGGAATTGTTTTTAAATCTAAATGAACTTTAATAATCTCACTAGCTGATAAGGGAATCATAAACTAAAGAAGATATTTGCCTTGCATATAGACATGATTCAGCAAGAAATTCAAACGAAATCT
This sequence comes from Pteropus medius, assembly GCF_902729225.1. Lineage (NCBI taxonomy): Eukaryota > Metazoa > Chordata > Mammalia > Chiroptera > Pteropodidae > Pteropus > Pteropus medius. Next base: position 7,587,622 of record NW_024346667.1, on the reverse strand, counting down.
GTCAGATCGTACCAATGCCAACCCTACCTAACAGCAGCACACCAACCCATCAAAAGAAAAATAAAATTCCATAGGAATGAAACCCATTCCTTGTCGCCTCACCTTGGGGTCGATATTCTTGAAGTTGGGGTCCTCTTCATCTACCTCGAAATAGAGTTCAGAGGAGGTGACAGAAAGAGTGCCCTTTGCTACCATAGAGGGGGCCACAAGCTGAGCTGGTGTGCTCAGGCTAACAGGACCTGCCAAAAGGAAAAGACAAGCCATACAATTTGGAATAACATTTTTCAAAAAATCAAATAGATTCAAGCAGAAATTTTATTTAATTTTAAAATTCTCACCTCTAGCACCAAATTGCCTGCCAACTCCTACACTTAGAAATTCTATCCACCCCAAATCTTCCTCTGAAAATGCAAAGTTCGGATTCTCATACTAAGAGATTAATAATAGACAATTAATGACAACAGTAAACTAGGATGCAATTATTTTACGGGGAGTCTGCAAAGCTTCGGTCTAATCTCCTGGTTCAGAGGGTGGCTCTGCCTAAATAAGTCCATCCACATTCCATTTAGAAAACATGCCTCAGGCTATCCAACAACATGGAACAACAACCAGGAGCAAGGATGACTCAATAGGCTCCTAAGGCCAGAGGTTAGCTCAGAGTTTGGCTGGGGCATGATTACAAAAAGAACACTAGCTTATTAGTAAAGTGAGAAACACATTTCACCATATTCTCTGATAAAGATTTTGTGCTAGGTTGACACAAAACCTCTTCCATAATAACTTTATCCATGAAAGATTGGTAGAAATACTTATTTACTAAGCCTGCCTTTCCATTGTTAAATATTGTTCAACGCTTCCAAATCTAATATTAGTGTAGTTCAGGGACTCTGGGAGTAAACAGCTGGAGGGTGGATTTCCAAGTGAATGAATTTTTATTGGAATAATCAAATCTCCAAAGGGCTTATCAAAGAGACAAATCAGCCTGCTACTGAAAACAATAGAGTCAATAGATAGAAGAGCATAAAGCATATTAGAGCTAAACCTAAAATAAGGACTAAAAATAATTATTACATTATATATATTTATGTAGAGACAGATTTAGTAAGAATTGGAAATCCTATGTCAATTCCTCATTGTACAAATCCTATAGGTGAAGAAAACAGCAAGAGAAGACTGGCACTTAGTGGTCTGAATTAATATAGTGCCTATAAACATGGTACACCTATTCAGGTAATCAATGGATGAATAAGTGTTTCAAAATTCAGATGAATTGACATTTCCATCGATTGTTAGAAGGGTGTTGATACTTAATCTCACATCAATCTTAATGTGTGCCAGCAGGACAATAGAAGGGATGCTCTGCAGAGATCAGAGCAGGTTTTGCCCTCTATTCCCAATGTACAAATACATTGTGTTTGCAGATGGGCAGCAGATAGCTGTGGAACAGCCATGATTTCCCAAAGCTCATCCCTATAAATGGATGAAATAAGCAGCTATGTGTTCTTTTGGTGTCTCCTTTGCCCTCTGTACATTAGCATGTAATCCTGAGAAGAAATAACATTTTTTCAATCACTCTCAGACATTCAATTACAGGGTAAGCAGACAGCTGCAGGAGCTAAGGCAGCCTAGGTCCTAAAGAAGACCCCTGACAATTTCCACTTCATTTCTAACCCACATCACTTTATTAGTGTGGATTACTTCTTAATCCTATTGCCATTGTCAAGATTATATAATTAAACTCCCCTTTCACCTCTATTACTGTATGAATGTATTACTAGTAGCAAGAATAGAGCAAAATAAAGGTAGAAGAAATGGGTAAATGGATATGAAGGAAACAACTAGAGAATAGGACTGTCCACTTTACTCTCTATTCCCGCCCCGAATCCCTTAACACTATGCTCCAATTAATTTTACATTACTTTACACAGAAGTTCATGGTCATCAGAGATGATACCATCATCTATTTTTGCTTTTCATTATCATTCATTGCATAGTAGCACAGAGCACAGATTGCAGATGTCACTAAATGTAAGATTTATAACGCCTTTTCTCTTAAAATTATCAAAATAGAAGATTACATAACTTTCAACAAAGAAACTGTAGAATCTTTTAGACTTTCCACCTTGAAGGACAGAGCCCCAGGCATTAAAGAAAAAAAAAATTCATTTAATGAATGATTAAACTTCCAGGCTAAACAAGAGAATTTTTCCCATAAGGGAAGTAAAACTGAAAATCTGCAGAATGCAAATCAAAATTCCTATATCAAGTAAAATATGTGAATCCTGTATAAAGCCATAGCATTCTTGGAATGGATTTTTTTTTTTTTTTGAGAGTTAAATGTATATGCAGCATGCTTACTAAGATCTGTATATATCAAGGCAAATAGCTCATCTGCCTCCAAGCTTTATTTACCAAACAATTTGCAGAATTTTTCTTATAGCTCTCATTTTATAAAGATTAGGTAACTCCCATGGGATAGGTAAAGAAATTTTGCTTTGTTGTTGCTGCTTTTAAACTTTTTTTCTTTGTCAGTGAACATTATTCATTAAAAAAAAGATGACTAGGGTAAAGAGACTGAAAGAACTGAAAAGTAAAAGAGAAACAGTGCTGAAGGTTAAAAGGAAAATGAAAGAACAAAAAATTTTATCTAATGTAATTGTGGTTGTAGACTTAGCAAGTCCTAGTGGTCACAGCTGAAAAACTAAGTAATTAGATGCTTATTGGTCCAGAACTAGCTGAAACAGCTGCACAAGCACTGAATTTACCGGCAAGATTCTCTAAATCTTTCTCATCCACGGATGACAGAGTATCGTCGTCGCTTTCCAGGAGGATCTCGTTTTCTGAGTTCTGATTTCCTAAAGCCTGACCCTTGATGGACTGTTTTCCCTTAGCAAGGATATCTTCATCTGCAGCTGAAATGAAAAGGAAACAAAGCTGTCCGTCAGCTCTGGGAAGAGTACTTTGGCAGGAGGACAGGGTACTGAGGTAAGGATAGGTAGCCAGGAATGGTCAATCATTTCTACACAGAGTCATCCGCTGTGGGGAAAGTGATTGGGATGGCACACATGCTCCTTCTGACAAACACGATTGCCCAAACCCAGTTAATGTTACCCTGAACAAGCGCCCTAATCCCATTAAACGTGACCCTTGCACCACTCACCGAACCATTTATTTACTTATAGTTAGGGCAGGAGAAGGTTCAAAGGCAGCACATTTTTGGAAATTTATCGGTAGCAAAAATCAGAACCTAGTTTTAGAAACAATACCTACTTAACATTGAAAAATAAGAAAGACTTACTGATTCCTGGAGTATTATACTGACAAACATTTTGAAATGGTGGAAGAGTGGTTATGAAGGAGAATACAGAAGTAATAAGAGTCAGAGCTAAGAAAGATTCATAGCCAATTAGGATTTAGCCAGCTACTGAAGCCATATCTGACACTCATAAAGCTCTAGAAGCTCTTAGAAGCTATATTCTCTTCCTTTTATTCCAACCTCCCTCTTTCCTTCACCTTGCCCTTGCCCATACCTCACCTCACCCCACCCGCACCCTTACTTCAGCCCTTATACAAATATCCAAGAGCAAGGCAGTGTGGAAACGAAGTGGTGGCTCAAACACTACCTCCTCCATGTGTTTAAACTAAAGGGCTAAGACACCCCAGGGGCAAACATAACAGAAAGCCTGGGATGAGAGGCATCTGGGCAAAGAGCCTCTCACTGCCTGAGCTGCAGCGGCCCGTGGAGAGCAGGAGCAGCAGCACCAGACTCAGGCACTGCAACAAGGCGGCAGGAAAGGAGAGGAAGTAGAGAAAGAATACAAGAAATCTAGGGAGTGAAGAAGCAGCTCTGAGGAGCACCTACAGCCAACCCTGGAACCAGGAAGAGCAGAGGTGGAGAAGAAAGGAGAAAACAGTGGAACTCAAAATTCTGACTTTAAAACCCTCTGTCCCTCCAGAGTGACTCCGTTGCTGTGAGTGGCTTTCTCCTTTAGAAATACATAAAACCAGATAGTAACTTTACAACTGTGACTTAAAAGCTCATAGTGTCACAGAAGGGAAAGTTTAGCATCTTCCTTACATTCTGGGTTTCTAGCTAGGGAAATCCCAGAGGCAAAGCACCTGATCCACCCAGGCAGCAGCCATTGATATGGAAATCAGATGGGAAAGCTTTTTACTCCACTGCAGTTTCTGCCCAGGCAGAAGTCCCCAAACCCACAAAGGATAATCCATTTTCAGTAACATGACTAATATTTATCTACAGAATTTATGTCTAATAGTTAAACTACATGTATGTTATCTGGTTAACCTGACAAATCAAAGCTTCTTTTAGTTTAATAGATATGGTTATGGATAACCATAAAGGTTAAAATTTATTTTTATCATATTTATTGTGAATTCACCATGTATATCATTTACATACAATACCTATGGCACTACTTAAAAGAGCACAGGTGTTTCCTATTATTTTTAAGGAAATCGTGGAAAGAAGCTTTCTTTCTATATTTAGCTTTAAAAACTCTCTATTGGTAAATAAAATCTTATTTTCCTTCATACCCACATTCAGCATAGTATGCTACACACAATGAAGGTCTCACTAAATATTTGAAAAAAATTTAAAGTACCTAATTTAAGTGGCTTTATTTTTTTTAAAGCTACGAAGAAATATGACAAAAAAAAATTTTTTCCAGGAAAATAGCAGTTTTTTTATCATTGTTAATATTCCCTTACTGTGAAATCATAAACACTGTCCTTAGCTAAAACAAGATCTTTTCCAATATACTATCAATTTTACTAGAAACAAATTGGTTAGTGGGAAATACAAGAGAAATCACCATCTTCTGTATTTTCTTATAAAGTTATAATAAATTAACAACTGCCCGTCAGAATTTAGTACAAAAGCAGTGTGTTGCATGATGATTTCCTGAATTTACAATTCCTTCTTCAAAGCAGAAATGATGATGATGATGATAATAATGCTAATATTAAAGAACACTTATGTGTCAGGCAGTGTTCAAAGCACTTAACATATTTAAATCACTTAATTCTCATAAACCCTCTGCTAATTTCTCCTTTTCAGATGAATAAACAGGATCAGAGAGGTTACATAATTTGCCCAAGGCAACACAGCTAGTGAAAAGTAGAGTCAGGATTTCAATCCAGGCAGAGTAGAAGCAGTATCTGAGCTCTTAACCGCTATACAAATATAAATGTATATGTAATTCACTGATTTGTTTACTAATTCTCATGTTTCTCATAATGCATTTTAAAAAGTCAGAATTATAACAAATTAAAAAAAAATTCCTTTCAAAACCTAAATTTGATGAGTATATGCCACACACATCAGAAAAACTAAATTTAACACCTGATTATTGCAGACATGAAGTACACAAAGTTAATATGAAAAGAGGGAGGAATCATTTTAATCTGCAAACACTTACCAAAAAAATAGAGTAGCCAGTGGTTTGAAATAACTTAGTAAATAAATTCACATTCATTTAACTGACCACTAAATATAATTCTTAACTCTTTCAACTGGAATTTTAACATTTTAAAATATGTTCTCATCATGCTGACACATTAAAACACAGTAACTTCTGAATTTAATAAAATTTTATGAAAAAAATTTAAAGTACCATAGGTCTACTGTATGCATACAAACACCCACTTTTTATTTATTTACTTATTTTTACAAGCTCAGATTCTGGAATTGTTCAACCTCAACTGAAAAACCTCTTGTCATGGAAAATATGCAGCTTACTGATATTTAGAATGGTTTTCCTGTAATTAACTCCCCCTTGAGGATTTTAAGTTAGCAGCAGTAAAATTACCAACAGTACTCTAATACACACCACATGCGCTGGTGTTCAATTCTCACTGGTCTAATAGCTTTCTGCTACAGAACTTTTTTTTTCCAAAATTAGAACAAAACTCTCCCAAGCATAAAATAAAAGATAATTATCATGTTTACGTGCTGGGAAAAGTATATTTTTAACTTTTGTTTGCCTTATATTTAATCAACCATTAAAAGAAGTATCAACTATTTTGATACCATCTGTGAGTATATTCTACACTAGAATAAAAATTTAATTGGATGAAGTCAAAACGTACTTTTGGTTTAATTTTAAAGCTTGATTCAGATCTTTTCTGGCTAATAAAATTATTACCAAACAGGATAACTTTAAATTTGTCATATCACTATTAACAGATTCCATTCATCGAATCACACATTAATTCTGGTATAATATTTATTCTAACAATAAGTGCAACTGTTACATAAAATTAGATAAAACTGTCAAAAATGCTTTCTTTGAATCACAACTTTTGATTCACTGAAGCTAAGAGCAATAAGAGGGCTCAGAGAGAAGCTGGTCCTTAAAACGTAAAGTTCAAGTTCTTTAGAGATAGCACTGGGCCTGAGTTGATTTATATATTCGACACAGGCGAGGTAAGTAAAATCTAAAGAAAAAAATAACACAGAAAAATGTTCCATCTGTGATATATAAATCTCCTTTTAAAAGTCCACTGCATCAGTGAATTAATCATCAATAGTTCATAATACAGAAAAAGTTCATACATTAAGAATTAGTCACTTTGTTAAAAAAAAAAAAAAAAGATTACTACTGAAATAAAGTGACCCCAAATGTACATAAAATAAATATGGGTATCTATTCAGTGTAATGTGAAGTACATACTATTAACTGTTCATTCAGCACAGGGCACACTGAGGATATCTTATACTATCCTGAACTAATTCCACTTTATAGTTTGTGCAGTTTCAAAAGGGTTCCAAGTCAAAAAAATTTACTCTAGAAAAAATCAGTGAAACTACAAAGGATGATTAGGAGAACAAGCTAAGTTCATCTCCTAATGATCATGGGTTCCCTAAAAGTGTTAGAGAACCTCTTACATGTTGATCCTAAAAAGAAAACAACAGTACTTAGCATTATTGAATTTATAAAGGAATGGTATGATTTAGGATCTTTACATGGTCTGTCATCCCTAGAAAACCAGATGAGGTACATGTATCATTCCATATAATTACAAGATACTTTTTCAACTATGTTGTTAAATCCCTCTCATATATTTCAATTTGCGTACACATTCACTACAAAATAAAAATGTCTCGAATTCAATAGGATTCTACAGCTAGTGTTTGAATTAAAACTAATCTTTCTACTGTTTAAAACATTTTTCATGTGGCTTTAATTTGAATATAAAATTCCCATTATACTTAACAATGAATTTTAGAAGACAGCATAGTACAATGGTAAAATCTCACTAGTCATGGGATAACCTGGGCTTAATCCTATATCTACCATGAATTACGTTGGCCTTTTGTTTCACCAATTTCTTTATCTGTGAAGAATAAAGTTAAACTAAACTTTAGCCTTAAGATCTTTCCAGATCTAACATGCTCTGATAATAAATAACTGACAAACTGGGCTCTGTGCATGAGGAGAAAGTTACGAGTCATTACAATCCATTTCTAATAAATTTTAAAACTATAAAATAGAAGAAAATGCCATCAAGAATCAAATATCCACTTCTGTTTGATGCTGCTAATTTCCATAAAGAATATTTAATCATAAGAAGTATTCATTTTAATTCAAAAATATGACTCAGTTTCTGCAAAGTTAAAGAAATCTCCCATTACAAAATGACTTTTATAAATAACCACTTTGGAGGGTCTCTCTTTGAAAAATTACCTAAAGCCCTTTTCCCCAAGCAAGTTAATGTGAACTTGGGAAGGGCAATTAAATTGTCAGAATTAAAAAATTTGTTTTTAACTAGAAGGTAGCCAGAAGTAGAGTCATGGGGCTAGTATTGATCGCACGAACAGAGAACATCACTCTTCAGGTATTTACTCTGCCACCTTTACACCAGAGGCTTTCCTTCAAATCAAATCAATCTATAAAAAAGATGGCTCTTACTACTAAAATATATAACTAATCTCTGATGGCATTTCTATTAGATGTCGTCTTTTGATAATGATAATATACTTCATGATGCTTTAAGATTCTGCATTTTTAAAATATCCTGTCGCCTGAGTTAAATCAAAACTGAAAAGTCATAAAATAAAACAGACACATTAGCCTTAGTAATATCTATTTTAAACATTCAAATTCCATATTAAAGCACAGTATTTATCCATGCTAAATTCTATAATTTCAACCTTTTTTTAATTATATTAACTGCTTTGTTTGTATACTTTACTGCTTAATGTTTATTTTCATTAGCCTATCGTTAAGTTAGGATTAAAAAAAAAGTTTCATAATTAACACGAAATTAAAAATAAGTGTCAACTATAAGATACTTCATTTAATAAAGCATTTAAAAATTAAGCTATTTGCTTACATAATATATTAGCATCAATTATGCTGACAAACAATACTAAAGTACAATCTATGTACTGAGTTCCAAAACTATTATTTCTTTAAGATAAAAAAATATATAGTTACAAAGAGTTTGTATCCTTTTTCAAAAATGTTACATTAAATATGACATATCTCCTTAACTGGAAGTCCACTGAAGCATCTCCTACATATTTGATTAGTTTTTAAAAATATACACTTCATTTAAATTTTTTTTAATCTTTCAGTGTTTTAAATATTAATTATAAGATTAGTGTGAAATATTACCAAGTAGAGTGAAATCTGCTTCAACACAGGATTTAAAGTCTTAAATGACAAAAGCATTACTAATAAATCTTTTTAAAATAAGATTCAGCATTAAAAAAGTTGACATTATTTTAATAAGGTAAAATTCAACAATAAAATTAAAATTTACGCATTATAAAGAGGTTTATAATTCTCCAAAATGGTTCAATGTACTATTCTTATAATCTAAAAATAGATTATAAGAAGCTCTGGATTAAATCTATACTGCAAATTTTAAATTCAGTTACTGATATTTCTCTCAGGCAAAAGGATTAACAGTTTCCCTATTTATAAATTTAGAAAACAAGTCCCTCTCTCCAGATATAAAAGGAAAAATTTTCATAAAAACATTTTTAGTGTCATTGACTTCCAAACTCACAACTCAATGTGAAATGACAGGTAAGAAGACAGAAAAATACTTATTAAATTTTAAGTGCACATGGTAACATCTGTTTGACTGAAAAGGATAAAACTGCAAAAGGGCTGATTTTTTTCAATGTAAGGGTCATTAGTCAAAAACTCAAATATAAAAACAGGAAAGAAAATATATAAATATATACATGTGACTCTGAAATCTATAGTACCACATAAAAAGTACATGAACCTTAAAAGCAAAAGTGGCCTAATTAATTCTACATCTTATTTCTCCTTCTCCACCTCCTGTAGCTGAAGATGTAGGGCACTGAGACTATTATTGCTTTTAGATCACTTTGTTATTGACTATTCTCTGTATGATCATTTATTTTAAAGGACTGATGTCACATTTGGTGTTATATCTGATGACATATTGTGGACATTTTCTTCCAGAAATGGCTCTTTAAGGCTGAGTGCAAGAGGTTAAGCTGTCTGACTGAGGCCAAACCTAAGACCACAGACTTTTAATCTAAACTCTTAATATCCTTACTGAATGTAATTTAAAATTTATTTTGTATACTACATACAATCATTTAACCATAAGATGCTGCATGTTAAACTAATACTCTATAAAAGGGGAATTAAAACTAATTACCTTATATAATCAATTTATATTTTATAAAATAAAAAGAATTTTAATGTGGAGAGAGGCATGTGTCCTCTTAATGTATCTTAACTGGCTTTCAAAAATTTTAAAATATTAAGTGAAACCCTATGAGCAAAGAGAGTAAATGATCAAACCAAAGGACTTTTTCAGTTTTTCCCATTTGCTCATCAGGCTTCTACCTAAAATGAATCACAGTGATATGCATTATATCAAGAAAAGGAAAAGTGTTTTGTTAAGCTCTGATAACAAGATGATGCAGAACAGGAACATTTGAAAATAATGTCAATTCTCTTTTTCCAGGAGCCATCGATCACAGCCATCTACAAATCAAGGCTCAGAAAGTATCTAGGCACTTGGACATTTATTACCATCTCTCCCACTTCATAATCTCATGCTAAAATACCAAGGGTGAGGGAAAACCATTTACACACACAACAGAACCTGGAAACCTATTTGGTTTGAAAATGCTGTCTTTCTGATATTCATGGATTTAAGGCAGGCGTCTTGGATTAATTTACTCAAAGCTGAATGTGTCACTTAAAAGAAAAAATATTTTACCCTTCTACTCTGAAACAAAGGCTCTATGTTAAGTAAGTTTTGCATGTGTAACATAATAAATAAATACACCTGACACCATAATTTAATAGGACTCTACACTAACTATAAAAATTTAACTTCTCTTTCTGGGGTGAATAACTGAAATGTGGCATTGGACCAGTTTACAGTGCCTTGTAATAATGAAGTTATGCTCTTCGTTACCAAGCACTGTACCTGCTGCTATTGGCAAGGAGTGGTTCATACACTGACCATGCTCCACGGCTGTTTTTAGTGTCGCTTCAGGATGTGTCGATCCTAGAGGGTTACGCACAAATCGTCGCCGGCGCCGCAAGTCATCTTCCCAGTAGTCAAGGCGCCAGAACTCACGAGGACGACTACAATGAAACAGAGAAGCCACATATGTTAGCAATTATCAAACAGCGTGGTAGCACTGAATTTCTGCATAAAGCTCTCCTTGTTTGCTCTGCCTTTTTTTTCTTCCCCTTCCTCTTAATTCTCCCTCCACCTCACACTCCCCTTTCTGCAATCTTTAACTTAGGTATGTCCTTGAAAATAACAATATCACCTTCCCGTCTAAGGAACTCCTTTTCCTTTTTCTTGGAAGGTGAAATGAGCACTAAATACATCATTCTGAAATGAATTGCTGACAGTGTGATCAGTTTCCCCACACTCTAGTGGCATGTGCTCTGATTTCAGCCTCATTTCAGCCTCAGCAGGGCACCTTTCTCTGTGGCTGCATTTATAAACCAGAATAGGGAAAAGGCTATTATAAATATGGTATAGCATTACCTATATTAATCAAAGTCTGTCCCCCTTCATTTTTCTTCCTAATTTGTGCCTTTTTGCACAAGGTCAGTAAATCATACCATGAATTCTTGGTCCAGAAAGTGTTAACTTTAATGAATATCTCAGTTACATGGTTATGTATGTGATAATAAAATATTACTCTGTTTAGATGTGCAGGAATTTAATTAAAATAATCTCTTAAAATATTCATTACATTTAGCCCCTGAGGCTTAGAACAACACAAGAAAATGCATTTCTTTTCCATTTACTGTTTTAAATAAACCATTCCTATAGAGTGAAATAGCAATCTATTTTCAAGCAAATCAGATTGGATTTCTGTTTTATGTAGTCTGTTTTTATATTTAATTAAAAACTACATGCTATATGATGTGCAATAATTGCTATATCAAAAGTATACTTTTGGAAATGTATTTTTTAAAGGGTTCACTCAATTCAAGTTCTACTATATTTTCTCCAATTATTTAGATCTTTTACATGACTACAGACTAATATATAAACGTCAACTTCCTCTCCTATTAACTAATCATGATCTAACATGCTGAAAAATATAAAGAAAATGCTAACATGAAGTTTTTCAGTTATGAGCAATATCTCTGCAGAATATATTTATTCACTAAAGATACACAACATAAAAATCTATAGGTTTTGATAACAAAATTTTAAAAATTCATAATCCAAACTGCAAGGAATGACTAATACAAAATAAAATCTCACTTGTATTTCATGAGCTAATAAAACTGTACCTGTCAGCTTTGACAAATTAGTAGTCTTGACCGACCGACAGTCCCAAAATACCCACAGAGAAGTTACCCTATTCTGATGTTTTAAAATGCTACCTTTAAAAATTAAAAAGATTTATAAATAAGTACTTATCAATTAAAAATTATCTCGGATTAATAAAAGCATAGGCAGCAGTGTATTATTTGTGAGAATATTTTTTAAAAACAATAGGAATCCAGGCTCTTTCCTGAGAATGCTGGACAGACAATAAAACATCAAAGATTTCCTTTGTTGATTCTGATCAAGCATAAAAAAGGAGATATAATGTAATCAGAATGGAATAGAAAAAAGTGTAAGAACTGCAGTTCTCAGAAAGATTAAAAAGCTTTTCTTTTTTTGTCTACATTTTAAATGAAAACTAATATATCATTTAAAAATTTTAAAAATATCTACAGACTATGCATAAAAGCAAAAGACAACAGTTGTTTGAACTCAATTAATAAAATTTTCTTTAGGTGAGAGAGGAAAAGGCAGTACACAGATGGCTATGTGTATGGCTTTGATAGTCATGGAGCTTGGATAGGTACTTCATCATTCTGCCTACCTACATTTATCTGTTAAAATTATTATCAAATATCAGCCAGGATGCAGTCGTGAATCACAGGCTGCTCCTCGTCTTCAGGGGAATGATACAATGAGGGTCTATTCATCAGTGCGGCAATCGGCACAAGTAATTAGTTCCCTCGACTGAGATCTCCTACAAAGCCTATTTCAGTCAGCACCACAAACATATGACCATGTAAAGCTAATGAAAGCTGCTAAAATTTGTTAACCTTTTCTGCCATCAATCCTTCTAATATTCTATGCTTCAGTATTATGCAAAGGTGGTAAATTATTAATTTGTCATTCATTCATCCTTCTGAATTTTGAGTCAAATTAAACGGTGTCATTCTTCTTGATAACAATTAAAATTATAAGAGATATTAAACTGCTTTTATAAAATTATTGCCAAATTAGATAACAATAGAGTGCAGTATAATGCACGAGAGTGAAGTCAAATCCAATGGCTATTAAAGCATGTGCATGATAATTTTTGTCATACAGTAGAAAAACCAGAGAAATTATAAAATCATCCACAAGTTATCAAGTAACTCAAAGATAGTATCTATAAGCATAGTAACCAAAATTAGGGGAAAACAGAACCATAATATTTATTTTTGTGCTCTTTGACACTAACAAAAAATGGTCACAGTGGTGACATTTGGCTGAAACAAAAACACTAATACATCAGGAACTGAGAATTTGTTCACATAGTAGAAAAAATTTTAAGATAAGTTTCCCTTACACTCATTATATACTTCTGTGTTTAAATCTAAATGTTCTATCAAAAATTTAAAAATACTTAGATACAATCCAAATAGAATGAAGAACTTTATACCTTAGCACAACAATATTTACAAAAGCTATATCTCAGGCTACCTTCTCAATACAAGTCTATCTCCTGTTACAACAATTTAAAATCTGAAGACAGCAAAAATCACTTACTTCCGATCACAGATCTAGAATGGATTACAAAACCACCTACACAGACCAACAATTTTAATACATTTTTTTGAGACTCTCAAATCCTCAGAAACTTACTCATAATGGAATAGCTATTACAGCCTCATCTGAAAAAAATAGCTTTTATCATCCGATTTCTGATGGTGAGAGTAATACACGTTCTTTGGGGAAAAAAAGTCATACTCATTTTTTCAGAGGAGGGTAATTACTAGCATGTTTAAAGTCATTTACACAGTAACAAACCGGGGCCTAAAAATCTAATGTTTTGTCCCTTCAACCCTACTCCCTCCAACAACATACACTCAGTATAAAGTTCTATCACCAAAAAAATGAGGCACAATTTATCATTTTAGAACAATATTGGAAAGGGGAATGTTAAGCTTTCAATTATCAACTTAATGTTTGATCATTCACATAAAGATTTTACTCCATTAAGAAATACTGTCACCCCGCCTTCCCCCCAAAACCCCTTCTATAGGAAACAGAATAAAAATTGGAAAATCTGACATATTTAACTTTCTTCCCATATTGATCCAACTTTCTTCCCATAGGTTATGAAGAACTAAATAAATTATTGTACATTTTTGGACTTATCAGCATGGTAAGGCTAGAAAAATTAAAAAGACTTCAAGTATTCAGAAATAGATTGTTGACCAAATACAAGCATGGATGAGAAATCACCTATTCTAAGACTGTACAAATATGTCTATAGATCACTATATACCTATTCTTCTATGTATCTGTATCTATGTACAAAATTATATTAATAGTATATGATGCAATAGTCACAAACTTCATCTTTATTCATTTCCACTAATAATTAAAATTAAGATCACTAAAAAGGTATTCAAACTAAAGATGTGAGCCTAGGCTCTTATTAGATCTGGAAATAAAACCTTCTCTGTAAAAGGTGCTGTAGTTAGGTCCTCTCTCAGTACACAACCTCCAAGCACTATAATCTGACTAACAGGAATAACGTGTCTTTGAAAAGTGTGGCTGACACGGAAATTATATGTTCTAACTTTTCTTTCTAATGCTTACTTCCCAAATCTTTGGCCTAATGTCAAAATCCGAGATAAAATTGCAATGTAGGTTTGCTTGCCTTTTTCTAATTATAAATCATGGAATTATCTTTCTACTTTTAAATAAACCTTCACATTTATATGTTTGTATATACATACCTTTAACATACCACTACAATCTATATTTTAAAATGTCATTTTAATATAAAAACTATGTATTTTTCATTTGACAAGAACAGAATTGAATAGATTGTTGAAATAAATCTTAGGACATATAACTCAAGCATTAATAGATAGGCTGTTTATTCCCTTTCTTAGGTCTTTCTTAGGTGTGGTTAGTGAGTTGATCAGGTAAGACAAATGAGTAAGAATTAAAACAAATAAGAATTAAAAAAATATGTGTGACAGAGGAGAGCTCTACTAACTGGGTATTAAATTGCACAACTCCAGGGGGCACTGTTCATATCAAAATTTGTATAAGTGGCACTCATGTGGTTGTGCATTGCTCATTCTGCATTGCTATATGAATACCTTATGAGATCAAAAGGGTATTAATAGAACATCCTATCCTCTTCTCTCTCCAGGCAAATGCTCAGGCTCCTCTTCTCTCCCAGAGTTAGATCTAATCTTGGAAATAGGAACCAGAACAAGGCCCTTCAGATTCTATCAGTGGCAGTCACAAAGTATTTATTTCCCTGCTGTAGGAAAAGGTGTCCGGCCCAAGAATAGGTATGGTTGTTTAAAAAAAAAAAAAAAAAGCAAACTTCAGTATGTAGAATAAAACAGTTGAGAACAAAAGAGAAACATTAACATTTACTTCACTAAAGTCATTAAGATTATATTGCTTCATTAAGAAAGATTATTTTCTTGATATTTTTTTATTAAAGCAGAATGATGTTAATTACTAAAAAAAATCAGTGATACCTACGTAAGTATTCTAATTATTCTATAACGGAAATATATTGACATTATTCATGTTAGCCAGATATATGCATATCTCTCATTCTACTGGTTTTAGTGTCATTTTAATGTAACTTGAATCCACATGAATAAAAGAATGCTAGTTTTAAAAAGAAAAATTGTCACAATGCACCTATACTAGAAAAATTTCCCCTTTTCCATTTTACCTACTTTCTTGTGATAATATCTGATAAAACTTTATGACGTTAACAAAACTCAGTAATAAATTCCTCTGGCTAGAGAAAAGTTCTAAATCCTAGAAAATTTTAATACTTCATATTTGTTCTTAAATTTTTATATTACCTGTTTTTCTAACTCCTATAATTGGCTAGCTTCTATTTCCATATCTTTAGATTAAAAATTCATGCTAGACATTAGCTACAACTTAAATAAACATTAACCTCTAAAATGAAGTAAACATTTTCAGTGCACTGTCAGCTAGAAGATAAAAGTGCTTAAGTTCCAGAAGGGTTTCACTTTCTGCATAAATCTTGGTGAAATAATGCTCAGATACTATAGGGTATCGTACAATATAAAAGAATGCTTTATCTTACAAACTGAAATCTATGGTGCTTTCATGCACATAGAAAAATTATTAACTAAAACCTCTGTTTACCAAGTACCAACTATAAATCAAATGCAGGTGATCTATGCACTGTGCTGTCTTAATGAAAAGGAAAAAAAAAACCCTTCAATTGCATGAATTCCAGCAAAGGAGACATCTTCTAAAGCAGAATTCTTCATTGAAGCTTGACATAGGAATTTTACATTATATTGAGTTACTAGAGCATCATGCACATTATTTAATTATGTACAATTATATTTTATGTAGTTATGAATTTTTGCATGGTACTAATCAGTGTATTTCTTTATGTGCTTTTAGAGACATGTAGACACCCATCTTCAAGTAGCTATTACTTCAGGTATTTTATAAAAATATAATTTTGCAATAATGTCAATTATTCAATGAATAATCCCAAGTTTTTCCCAGTTGCTGTTAACCTGTTAACCATTTCTTTATTCACTCAGCATTTTTACCAGTACACAAAATTATGAGAAAATAGAAATCTAGTGTTAACTGTACTACAAGTTAAAATTCTAACAAAAGACAACTGAAATAATTAAAATAAGTTATATTGCTGGATACCAGAAACCCTAAAACTCACCTCAGTAGCCACACTATTTAGACAAATCTCATCTATATTCCCATAGAAATAAAAAAAATTCTCCTAACATTTGCTGACTATCAACTATGTACCAGATCTTGGTACATACAAATAAAGTATGTTGGGCTCAACCTAGAATTTTTTTATATTATATTCAGGATAAAGAACTTATTAAACATCAAAAGTAATACGACGTTTAAAATAAACAGCATGTATTGCATTAGGCTACTCTGTGCTAAACATCTTGTTCTCTTATATACATTATCACCAAGCCTCACAAAACCCTGCCATGATTAAATACTGTTATTTTCATTTTAAAGATAAAGAAGCCAAGTCTTATCCATCAGTAGTAAATAATACGTCTATGGACTTTAAAGCCAATGAGTGTTCACATGATATTCCCTCTAAAAACCCTTATTGGATACTATTATAGCTATGATCAAAGTACTAATTAATCCTCCCTGGGAGGATTGAAGATTTCATTAAGGATTCAACGAGGATCTATTTTGTAAGTTCCATGAGGTAAAGGGTTTGCATCTAATTCACTGACCAATCATGGTAACTGGAATAAAGCTGGCACCTTAGTAAATAATCAAAGAATGAACAAGATGACTTCTAAAAGACACTAAAGTGATAAACAGGAACCTGCTGGGCAAAATGGAAAAAGCATTATAAACAGAAAAAATAGCACAAAGGCATGGCGACATAAAAAGGCACTTTTATATAAGGAAATTTGGATGAGAAAAGATCATTTCAAAGAAGACTTAGAGAAGCAAAATCTAAGGTAGGAAACAGGTTTAGAAGCAAGATTCCAAAAGGGCTTGTACAGTTAATCAAAGTAGTTACCATTACATCTTATAGTCGACAGAGAGACAATCAAGCTTTCTCAATAACACAGGATTAATATGATCAGACTTGTATGTTACATGGCAGCAATATAAAAGAAGTCAGAGGGTTTGGAGCCTAGAGGCTATGATTAGAGAGACACATCTGAAGTGGAATAGATAAGATTTGCTGAGACATTCAATATGAGAGGTGAGGAAAAGAAGATAATGAGAATAAAATTGAGGTGAGTGACAAAGGGGCAGTGTGGGGATAAAGATGCTATTTAACTGAAATGATGCAGAGGTGGTTGAGAATGTCCTGCATACCTAATAACATCTAGGCAGGTATGTCTAATAAGTAAGCAATATAACTTGGGAAACTCGAATAAGCAGCCTGGCTAGAGATATAAAATTGGCAGATTTATCAACCTTGGGAGTCGGTGGATTTAGATATTCATCTAACAAAAACAAAACTATATTAGAAGGATGGGAGAAAAGCTAAATCTGGGAAATTCCAATATTTAAAATACTGAAGAGAAAAAAATCAATGAAATGAATAAAGAAGAAAGCAACTGCCCCTTACAAACCCCTTAAAGTAACAAGAGAACCAAAATCGAATGAGACAAAAAGGACAAAGACTCTTCAAAGCAGTGAGTGGAAAGCAGTATTTAATTCTATATAAAAATGTCCAGAAGAACAAACAATAAACAGCTCTTAGGTTTTTGTTTTAAGCAATTATATAATTTATATACTATAAAGTTCACCTGTTTAAACAATTTAATAGTTTTTAGTATATTTACCAAGTTGTGCAACAATCGTCATAATCTAATTTTAGAATTATGTTTATTTCCCCCCAAAGGAATCCCAGTCATTCCCCCATTCTCCCTTCCTTAGAAATGAACACATAGAGAGGATTTCACAGCATGCAGGGCAAAAGTAGATGAATGTGCTTGCACTGATTTGGAATTTAAGTTTGAACTGATTTTTAAAATAAGTCAAATTGTGACTGGTAAAAGGCATTTTTATTATTATTGAAACTTTTTAGAGAGTCTATGGGCTAAGAGAATGTGTGTAAACATATATTTGTATGTACACACACACACACACACACACTCACTCATTCACTCACTCACTCACTACATTTCTGGTATCTCTAACATACCAAAGAACGGAATCGAATTTATTTGTTCAGGGACTTTTTAAAATCAAATCCCTGAACAAATAAATACTGTAAGATATATAAAAGCTAAAGTTTTGGAGTAATTTCTATTAAAACCAGAAGTCGTTAAAATTTCTGAATATGATAAAAAATATTTTGGCTTCATTTCTTTTAAAGTATTGAAAATTAATCATCTTAGCTCTACCATATGCAAGATCTATCACCTTCTCATAAATCATTTATCATCTTTGGATCTCCTCTGCCTTATATAATTTTAACTTGTTCAACTTACCTCACATGGTACATGTGAGAAATTAAATAAAATGAAGTATGTGAAATTATTTCAACAGTAAAATGCTGTGAAATGGAAGATATTGTTTGCAGTTAATAATGGATTTAAGTGTTTGGATACTTCTGCATGCCATTTACTTTAATAAAGCACATGTTTAAAGTGATATCACCAGTGATTTAAAATGTGATTTAAAAAAAAATCCCAATTTAAATACTCTTTAAGAGTGTAAGGAGTACAAATCAGCAGTTACAAAACAGTCCCAGGAATGCAAAGTACAGCATAGGAAATGTATGTCAATAATATTCTAATAATTATCTGTGCTGTCAAGTGGGTATTGGACTTATCAGGGGAATCACTTGTAAGTTACATTAATGTTAACAACTATGTAGCATGCCTGAAACGAATATAATATTGAATGTCAATTGTAATTTAAAAATATATAAATTAAAATAAATAAATAGATAGATAGATAGATAGATAAAATGCCCATTAGCATACCATAGCATTGATTGGATTACTTTTTTTTCCTACAGATTTCCCAATTCTGGACATTTTATACCAATGGAATCATATAATATGTAGAATTTTTCTGAGTAGCTTCTTTCACTTAGAATGCTTTTGAGGTTCATCCGTATTGTAGCAGCATGTATCAGTACTTCATTACTTTTAACTGCCAAATAATATTTTATTATATGAACACAATACATTTTGTATATCTGTTCATTAGTTGATAAACATTTGAATTATTTCCATTTTGGGGGATCTTTGCATAATTAGAAAACTGAAATACTCACAATTTCCTTAATTATTCAAGAATTACAATTTTGTTCAGATATCACTTCCTAAATGATTTGATGCTTTTAAAAAATCTGACTGTACATCAATTATGATAATCTTATCATTTTTGCCAGTGACTGGTTCCAATGATTATTAAACTAATCGTTGAATAAATTTTGCCAGGCAATCATTTATCACCAATCTGAAATGCGAAACTTTTATTCAGTGTTTGGCACAATAGTTCTCCCAATCTTCTGATGGCCTAGAAACAGTAGACTCAGTTACTGGCAGCTATAACACAACCCTGACAGGCCAGACTGGAGGACAAGTTTATATATCCTGGGATACAAAACTGAAAAAAATTGAGAAAAATGGAGTTGCCCCCAAGCCTTTACAAATCTGCACATTTTATTATTATTATGAAAGATAATATATTTCTTCACAATTTAATGAAGTAAAGAATCTCACTTGGGTTAGAGCTGGGTTTTCTGTGACTTGCTTTTAAAACCATCTAACAGATAAAATGATTATTGGTGATGCTATTAGCAATTTGATTACAGTCCTGAAAGGAAAAGTAGATAGTAATGTATGGATGCTTTGGTGGAGACAGTTAAAACTGACTTCCTCTTATCAAAATTTTTGACTATGAAAGAAATTAGGGAAGTAGAGTAGTAGTTTAAAGAGGGTAAAGAACAGACTTAAGCACATTGCAGATGGAAAAGACTACCTCCAAAGAAATAGAAGAGACTGAAGATGGAAAAGCGGAGGAGGGCAGGAGCAGGATTTTGAAAGAAGTAGTATGACCCTGTGAGAAAACAGTATAATCTCCTTGGAAATAAACAAAAGGCGCCGTCTACTCTGTGGCAAGATGGAAAGAGGGAAGGCTCTGTATTTTCATAAATGGGTTTACGGTTGAAGAGAAGAAAAACTGAAGGTCTGATTTTGGCCTGATTATTTCTATTTTCTCTATGAAACAGCAGGTTTTTGACTGAAGAATAGAGGGATACAATTTAGAACAGTTGCCTTGGGAAATATAAAAGAAGGCTAAGGAAAGTTTAAGGATGACTATATATTTATGAAGGTCTAGATAGATTGGAAACCACTGGAAACTTTGTCTAGAGTGGTGCTAATATGTATAATTGTGATTGTGTGTACCACCACAACCCCGTCCTATACTCAGCAACCTATGAACAAGAGTAAAGGGGGCAGTTGGCTGAATTCACTCAAGATTTAGGACTAATTTGGCTGGCAAGACAAAATAAGGAAGGTTAAGGAAAAGGAGTAGGCTGGTGAGACTACCTGGGATAGGTAAGAATGATAAATCTATGATCAATCCTTCTAGACCTCAATAAAATAACTAAATATAGACTTTATTAGACATTGACTCATTGGGAAACCAAATTTACAGTTTCTCAAGTCATTTATATTGATGATAATTTGGCTTCTCAATGAATTAATATATCTATTTACTCAATATACATATTGAGTATTTATTTAATGTTGAGTATTCCACTTGTACTAAAACATGCCTAGAATAAAAGAATGGAGGCTTCTACTGTATTTAAAGACTATCTTCAGTCTTCACACTATAGGATCACTGTGGTAAATATAAATAGTCACGGGGCTGGACAATTAGAATGCAGAGAATGATCTGAAGCCTCAGGAAGATAGGACTCTTCTGAGATATATATTACATTATGCTAAAATGTACTATAATGTATCAAGCATTAAGTGATCTCATCTAACTCTCAAAACCACCCTGTAAATTAGGAATATAATCTCAACTTAACAGGTGAAGAACTAAGGCTCAGAATTGAAGTCATTTAGCTACTAATAAACAGCTAGACCTCACCTCTGTGAATCTGCACTGATCAAAAGATTTTGGTAATCTACTTTGTTCAAGCTATTTCCATGCTACTTTGGCTAAGATGCATGAGGTTAATTACTATATTTAGTAAGACAGTTTACTGTATTAAGTTTAAACATATTTTTTATAAAATGGCCAGATTTAAATGGGGCCAAACATTTTTTAACAAGTTATATGAACAACTATTAGCACACATTCCAATAAAGAATAATTACAAAACACAATTTTTCCAGCATTAGCATCACCTAAAACTAAAATAGCAAGACCATTAGACTGAGGGACGGGGGTGGGGGAGTTATAAGGTTCTAATCTTTTTAACAGATAAGTAAAACTAAGGTAAATTATAAGTACTGTGTAGTGCAGGTCAGCATTTGTAACTGGAAATCTTGGAAGCTATTAATATTCACTGAGTGTTTCTAGTAGCTTCCTGCACTTCCCCCAAATGGGAAGAACTACAGGTTTACAAGAATAAATCTCAGCCAAAAACCACTGCCTTGGCATTCAGGATCTCCTTTTCTCTGAAACTCAGGCCCTGGATCACATTTTCATTGTGGTCATTCTTAAGATAGCTTATAAGTTATAGAAAGAGAAGGAAAAAGTAAAGAAATATCAGCCTCCACGGTACGACATTATTATCTTTAAATAAATAATTTAAAGGCTTAAATGGAAGAGTAACGCAGTAATCAAATACTTTCTGCCTTTCACCCAAACTCTCAGGAAAATACTGGTAAAAGCAAAGGATTGATTTTAAATAGCATTAAAGAAAAAAATATATACTGTGCTTTGCAAGCTACGTAAATTAGGAAGAAGTATGTGCTCCTTATCCACAAGGGAGAAAGGGCTTATTATGTTACACTTCCAGGTTTTTAAGACAGTTGGACGCCAGTTCTTTCAATAGTTGCTGTCATCTCCTAGAAACTTTCTAGTACTTCCAATTTTGAAGCAATTATTCATGTTTTGAAGTGATTTATTTTCCTCTTCTTTCTTTACTTCACTTCATTTCTTCTGGCTCTCAATGCCAGTTCTGCTTTGGCTTAATTATATTCATTAACAAATATTTTTGAATTCCCATTACAATTTGGAAACCACTAGTTGAGGTGCTATAGGAAACCAGTCTCTAACCTCATGGTACTTATGATCTAATAAATGGGATAAAATAAGCAACAAAGAATTATATATGGCATAAGATCCATGCCTTTAAAAGTAGAAATCCAGAGCTACTGAAGTTGGATTTTTAAGAAGTAATAAAAAGTTAAATGTAAAAAAAAAAAAAAAGAGCACATAATGTTTTTAAGGGACCAGGAAATTCTTTTTAGGAACAAGAGATTTTTGACAAAGATCTTTAAGAAGAGGTCGACTTTCAATTGATATATGAGTAGATGGTACTGTAGGCTTTTCAGAGAGCATAAGGAAAATAAAAGAGGTCAAAAATTCAAAGCAGACCAATTGGCTTGGCCCCAGTAGAAAATGAGGTATACAAGAATGGTTGGGGCCTGGCCACATGGTAAAAGACCAGGGATGAAAAACTAATGCGTTTATATTTCACTCATTCACTCACTTATTCGGTTAATCAGCAAACACTTATTGAGCACAATGAGGTATAAGGATCTTAGCCAGGAACTAGAGACTTAGAGTCATCTGGTGCTAAAGAGAGTCATTATCCTCAAGGACCTCACAGTTCACTAGAAGAAACAGATATATGAAGATACAATTATAATATATGCAAACATTCCTTCCAAACACAGTGGAAAGACATTATACAGAGTAATAGAAGGCTTCTTAGAAGGCAATAATAAATTGAGTCAAAGTTAACAGATGTTAACCAGGAGACTAAGAAAAGGAAAAGCATTCTTTCTGAGGGAATAACACTGACAAAGCCAAATAAGTAAAAGACAACAGAGTATACGCTAAAGCTAAGCATTTCCAAAATTTTGGGATCGTATAAGGCAGTAAGTGGCCAAAGAAGAGGCTACAGAAATACACAGGGACCAGACCATGGAGAATCATCTTAGGAATATGACTCCTGGCCAAAATGCTAGGTGTGATTTTCTTCAGGCCTGACCACAGCCAATTACAGAGGCTTTGCCTGTGAGGCATCATGGGGCAAAGCAGCCCTTCCCCCAAACCAGACTTGGAGCACAGCTAGGTCACTGCAGTCTCTGAAGGGAGCTGTAGTCAAGGACTCAGACCACACCAGACTGGCCAGTCACGCTCTTCACATACTTGGATTCCTAGACCTGCACTTTCACCCCTAGGTTTATCGGAAGCCTTGGGCAGAGGTCTTCTTTGGGCATCTCTGCAGAGGCTTTATTAATGGAGGAGAAAAGAAACTTTGAAGATAGACACTTTGCCCCACTGTCACTCAATCCACTCCAAGCCTTTCCCCTTGGCTTCCTTCCAACCATAGGGTCCATAACTTCTGTAACCTTTCGTTCAAGGCACCCTCAACAGTGAGATGTCCCCACGTCTACCCTGATCTGCGCTGGTCCACCCTGACCCACCTTCCCCTCCACTGGTGCACCATTCCATGTGAACATGGAGCAGGGAGAGTCCTGTGTGTTAAATTCTTGCTTATACCACCACGGTCAATAATTAAAGGCTTAACTGTTTAGTTTTTGTTTTGTCACTTTAATTAGCTACTCCTAACATGTGGTAGGTCAGTTCTCCCTGTCCCAGCTCAGCTGAGCTCCTGACATCATCCACGTCATATTAAGAAGTTCGGGTTTTATCCTGTAGCAGTGGGAAGATACTGAAGAATCTTAAGCAAATAGTGTTGACTGCAAAACAATAATTTTGAGAAATATATAAGAATTAGAGGGAAGAAATATCTGAAATGAGAATACAAGAAAGGAGGTTATTAGAATAATTTAAGCAAGATGAGGGTCTTCAACATTAATTTTTTAAATTTCCTATTTTTCCGATTTATAATATTAATGTGTTACTAAAATTTGCCTAAAATCCTCTGTGATATAAGGTACACAATAAATAAATAGAGCATGAAATAAAAGTTCAAAGATACAAAAGTTTTTTCAAAATAAAATAGGTTTCAAAGCACATGATGTACAAAGCTAATTAAATGTCACATGGGAGTAACATAGGCCTAGAGCTAAAACAGATATCAAAGTCCTGAATCTAAGTGTAGATATGGGAAAATAACATAGGAATGGTCCAGCAGATGCTAAATTGACTCCGCCCAGAAATAACACACATCATCCACTTACATTCCATCATTCTCACCAAGTCACCTGATGCCACGTGCGAATGCAGTCCCTGGCTGAATAGCTTTTTCCAGGCAACAACTCTACACTATGGAAAGACAGCATGAAATTTTGATGACCAGCTAGCCTACCACAAATGACAATGAGTACCATGGAGAAAAATGAAAAATGAAAGAGGAACAGAGAATACCAGGGAGGGAGTAGAAACATGTTTATATCTTAAGATAATTAAGGAAGGACTCTATGGAAAGGTAACATTTGAGCAAAGACCTGAAGGAGACAAAAGAATTAGTTCTGCAGATGGCTTAGGAGGAGAATTTTCATGCAGAGACAACAGTATATCCAAAGGCCCTGAGGCAGACACACTTTGGTGAGATGGTGGAAATGCAAAGAGGCCATTACGGATGAACGAAGAGTTATAATGTAAGTAGAGATCAAACAGCTGCTGAGAGGATGAGGAGGATCTAAATTGTAATTTACTAAGAGAATGTAAATTAGTGCCTCCTCAGGGCACTAATTTTAAGAAGAGAGGTAAGATCATCTCTTTAATGTGATCACTCTGGTTGCTTTAAGAGCCTGGGTATAGGTGGGAGGGTGACATTAGAAGCAGGATATCCAATTTGTAGACTTTTGCAATAACCCAGAAGATGCGGATGTCTGGAAACAAGTGGCAGCAGCGGAAGTGGTGAAAAGTTACTGAATTCTGGATATCTTTTGAAAGTTGAGTCAAAAGGACATGTTGACAGATCATATATGGAGTATGTGAGGAAAGTAGGCAACATTAAAAGGATTTTGATCTGAGAAACTGGAGGAACAGAATCCACATTAACAAAGATTGAAGAGAACATGAGAGGAATAGGTTTTGATAAAGAAGGTAACAAATCTGTTTTTCAGCATGTTTGAGGTGCCTACTGGAAATCTGCAGCAGAAAAGGGCTGTTTACCAAACCAATTTTCTTCTTCTACGTAGGGAGACAACAAGACCACATTTCCTAATCTCCTTCGCAATTAAATGCAGCTATGCCTGCATGTAGCCAGTAAAATATGAGCAGAAGTGATCCGAGCCACTTCCAAACTTAACCTATAACACTTCTGTACACACAATTGTCCATGCTCATTCCACTGGCCTGATGTAGATGAACTTGGCAATCTTGAAAGCCAAGAACGAAAGGTAATTTAGCTATAAAATGGAATAAGTTACCTATCAGAAACAACTAATTTATACTTTATATGAAAAAGTAAATTAACTTCTATTATGGCTAGCCACTGAATCATATTTTGGGATTTATCTATTAAAGCAGCTTGTACTACCACGATCAACATAGATATCCAAACAGAGATGCTGAATAGACAACTGAATAATGTAAGTGTGGAATTCAAAAGAAGGGACCTGATAGGATATATAATTTGGGATCAATATATTGTGTTTATGTAATACAGGCGTGGACTGGCTGAGATTATAAAGCGAGTAGAGCCATAAAAGAAAACAGAGTACTCTGAAAATTAAGATCTGAGTAATCTCAATAATAAGACATTGAAAATATCTGGAAAGACCAGAAAGGACTTTGAGGAGTGGCGATTAGTAGGAGGAAATCAGAAGGATATGGTGTCCCAAAAGGTCAACAGAAAAGTCTTTCAAAGAGGCAGTAATCAGCTATATCAAAGGATATCGATAAGTCGAAAAAGATGAAATTTGAGAACCGACTATCTGATTAAGCAATACGAATGTCACTGGTGACCTCAAAAAGAACAGTTTCAGTAGAATGAAGAGATAAAAGCCTGACTGAAGTGAGTTCAAGAGAGAATGAAGAAGAGAGACTCAGCACACAGAAACAAATCTTTCAAAATTCTTCAAGTACAATAAAGACCCATTTAGATTCTATACTGGACAAAGTACATTATAACCAACCATTTGGGAGGAAACAACATGAAGGCAAATAGCCCTACCAAATAATATTATGTAAATGTCACAGAATTTTAAAATATAAGGATATTCTACTAGATCTGGACACATCAGTAGACTATCTTAAGTACAGATAAGTTTGATGTGAAAAGCCAAAAGGTCAAAATCACAAAGGCTGCATAGATGTCTAATTCACTAGTTAAGGATTTTAGTGCACTGTGGTGGCAAGCATGATAACCAGGGCTTATACTTCAAATATTGATACTCAAGTAGGAATATTCAACTTGGAATAGAAAGGGAAAGATTAAGAGAAAATCATTCTTAAAAATTCATTTATAGGAGCTGAAACAGTAACATGACTATATAAATTTCAATAACTAAAATATGGACTATCTCAAGAGCCCCACAAAAAATCAAATAAGCTTTAATAATAAAACACTGAATCCTATAAAATATATTATAAAGTAAATTATTAATATAGGTTAATCAAAAAGGCTATAAATGGAAGAAAAGTATAATTCTGCACATTCAAAATGAATAGCAAACAGTGCTACAAAATCTGACACAATGTAATGTCTGTGTTAGAGCTTTCACACACTCTAACTAGAGTAGCCACACAGGCTACACATCCATTTTTTTCTAAAAATTCTTTGCTATAGCCACTAAACCTTGCTTTTTATTCACATTAGAATGCTACCACATTAAAATGCACTGTTGGAAGGTTCTTCACTGAGAATTTATATTCTTGCCCTTATTCCCATGTAATCAGTTTTTGCAAATAACTGTAGTCAAAAGTTTACTTTTCATTATTCTACTCTGTTCATTTAGTTTTATAGCATGGGTTGGGGAGAGGAAACAAAGACCCTATTCTCATATCATTTGCACCTTTGTCTGTCTGAATATCTATCCCAAAAATAATCTTGCCACAGAAAAAATATCATTTTTTAGTAAATGAGAATTATGCAGGCTAAGAAAAATATAAATGAAAGGTAGAAAAAATGTTCCAAACGGTTCATGAGATTTTGTCCAGTTTATTTTTACTAGGAGAGAGGAAAATGAAGCTAAGTGTGACTCTTCTCTTTCAACTCCTAATATCTGAAAAAGTGACAAAATTTTTTAAAAAGAAAAAAGATAAAATTTAAAAGGTATAAACCCCTAAATTTAAAATAACAGATCAATCTTTTCAGTCCTGGTCTTCTCAAATATCAGTAAGCTATGCTGATTATTAAGCTTCTTTTGTTATGTTCTATTCAGCTTTTAAGTTTTACTTGCAAAATATGGAGAAACCGTCTAGTCTGCTGTAGCATTTTCTTTGATCACAGAAGTGTTAACATTACTCTTTATTTAAATTATGTAGTAAATTCACAGCAAACATGGTATATATCCCAAACCAGCAGTTTAAATCAAAAGACAGTTAAATTTTTATCGATTCAAAATCCACTAAAATCAATAAAATGATCATAGTACAGATTAATACCAAGAATAGCCCATGTATTTTTATCTCCTGGAAAAATAAATGAAACTTTACTTGAAAAAAAGGAATTACATTTTAAAAGAGAAACCATTATTTCTAAATTTTATAAGGTTATTATTAATCCAAGTTGAAAAAGAAAAAAAAATCACAGAGAAGTAGATGTTGTTTAAATACCTTATGGTTTCATTTTACACTTCTCATATCAGGGTGAAGTCTTAAAAGTAACTCAAAAGGAAAATGAAAGTATTTCACTCAGAAGATAGAGTCCATATGTTTTTCAATCTGGAAACCCATTGGGAAAAAGACTTGAGTTTTTAAAAACTGAATTTTGACAATTGGAAGCTGATGTGGCTTTTGTCCCCCCTCTCCATGAAGATTTGAATCATTCTCAGGGGGAATGAAATAGATCTTTATCAAGTATAGCAAAGCTTAACACCTGTTTAACTCCAAATTATTTAGAAAAATTTAGTCAGCCTTTAGAATCTCACAATGAAGATTTATAATAAACACTTATTCCTAAGTGTAAGATATTTTTATAGCTTAGCACAAGAGGTCATACCTACATATTTGATTCTGTGTATATTTCAAATTTTATACTTTTTAACTCTCAGTGAGTCATTTCTTAGTGCTATACATTCAGATATAATTTTATCATTC
The DNA here is from genome assembly GCF_902729225.1 of Pteropus medius. Taxonomy (NCBI): domain Eukaryota; kingdom Metazoa; phylum Chordata; class Mammalia; order Chiroptera; family Pteropodidae; genus Pteropus; species Pteropus medius. The sequence goes on along the minus strand of NW_024346667.1, from coordinate 7,558,978 downwards.
CTGTTGTTAAAATTGCAACAATTGTAGTTAACTAGCTATATATGATCTGCATTAGGCTGTAAGACTGAGGGCAGAGGCTATTTCTTTTTACTTTGTATAAATCCTCAGCTTCTAGCACATGCCATTCAAGTCTACCAAAAAGATAAGAAACTTCTCTTAATCACTGTTTCCTAGATCTAAAATAGAGATTGAAAGTTAAAATGATTATGCTCTCAAAATTAAGGTAGAATATGGGCCAGTTTTTAAAGGAGTCTCAATTTCATACACTATAGTACAAACTGGATAACTCGTGCTCTATCACTAATGCACACAATTCCTAATTTAATGTAATTTAACTTTAAAAATGTTATCGCATATCTATTATGGGAATGGAAATTTGCTAAGACGTACTGACATATTTTTAAATGCCCACATTAAAAACACTCAGGTTTTCAATAATGCATCAAAAACTGCATCAGGCTTAAATAAAGTAACAAAGATAGTATATTTTTAAAAATACATATTTGTTTTGTTTTGTTTTTAAAAATTTTTATTCTGTTGTTTAGTAAAAGTACCCAACAGCAACCGCATGTTTTGGCACCTTCCTCTCCAACATCTTTCCCTACTTTTGAGAAAAATACAATAGAACAAAGGATAAAGAAGGCAAAAAAATTTTAAAGAAAAACAACTCTCACTAAAAGCAACTTAAAAAACATTGCACAAAAATGGAAATTACTGCCGTAAGTTGTCTCCAAACATCTGCTTTGAAAGATCTTATTTTATGATGATTCAAATGCTCTTCTCATCCCTGATCTCTTCTATCATTAAAACTATTTTTTTAATCTTTTCAAGTTTCATTCTAAAAATGTGTAAACTTTCTAATTATGATTTTTACTCCTTAACGAATTTTGTATATTCTAGGTTGTGTGTCCATACACATACTTAAAAAAAAAAAATAAAGAAAACTTAATAATGTCAGTACTGTAAAAGCAAGATGGTGTGTGAAAAATGCACCATCAGACGCAGAGAAAGAACATCTAGATTCTAGTTCTGACTCCATAACTAATTAGCCGATGGATCTGGAACAAACCCATTTAACTCCTTTGGCCCTCAGTCTCTTGTCCTATAAAGGGCTGAACTGAATAATGTGTCGCTACCACCTTTAAAATGCTATTCTTTTGTTACTCTACTTTTTAAAAATCCCCACTCTTAGGGTACTCCATACACTTCTCTATGTGTACATTCAAATTCACATTACTTCCAAGTCCTCAGAAATCTCATAGAATGTTAAGGGCAAAGAAATTCATGGAATTGATGTTTTTGCTTCCTTATTATCATGTATTTCTCTTGGGAGTATGTCAGACAGAAAGCAGTAAAATACATCTTGTTGTAGCAAGTCTTAGCGTTTGCTGAGGAAAAGGCTGCACTGTTTTGAGCAATGTTCACAGATAAACACCTCTAGATGGAAACCAAGAACATCTGAGCAGATTTTTTCTTTCTCCTTGCCACCCAAGACTGTAGGACATACCATGAATGAAGCGGTAAGGGTAAATTAAACTTCGGTATGCATACAGGGAAGGAAGAGGAAGCATGTTTGTATTTCTTCACCCTGTTGAATTCCATGGGCTAGAAGTACATTGAAGTTAAGGACATAATAAGTTTAAGAAATTCAATACTTGGATTTATATATCAATGGTCATTACTTTGAGCAATTAAGCTAAAGATATGGGCCAGAGATGGTATACTTAACACATGAAAATAAGTATACATAAGAAAATAAGTAAGTATAATCAATACAATAGAAATTATGAAGAATTCCTAAAAGCTGATAGGACCAAATCTCAGACATCTAAAGAAGAAACTGGGGAATACCAGTCTAAAGGCAACAGATGCAAGCAGTGGGTAGAGACAGTAGTCACCTAAAACAATCTTCAGGCTGATTTCACCTCACAGCTCCCCCTTAATTTGGGGGCAAAAGGGGTATGGAATCTTAAGTTAAAAGAAAGGCAGATCCCTAGCTAGCCACTGATAACCAGAAAGAATGGGATGTGTCCGCATACAGATCAATCACCAGCTAACTCTGCCAGGCAGCAAATGTGTCTGCACCACAAGGGGAAGACATTTTGACAGTATTTAGTGAAATCTGTATTGCACATAATAAATACCTTTTGCCTTAGCAACTTTATATTAGTTATATATCTTATGGAAATACTCACACATATTCACAAAGATGAATCTGCCAGGATTGTAGTCCTTCTCTAATAAGGAAATATCAGAAGCAAGCTAAATGTCACCAGTAGAAAAAGCTTGAACACATTACAAAATTATGTTATAAATAACTGGACGGTCCTCTACCACAACGCACACATACCAAAAAGCTATCTGAATAAAGTACATTATTGTTTTCACTTAGTAAATGCATTCAAGTAAAGTGTTTTAAAAATCTTTATCTTCTTTGAGTTTAAATGTCATTAATGCAAACACTTGTTTTGTGGTAGCTATGTGCTAATTCTGCATTCTCATTTTAGTATGAAAATAAGCCAAGAAAGACAAGTGTTTGCAAACCTACAAGGTTGCTCAAGCAGTGTGAATTCAAAATATTAGAATGCAGTCATTCATATGCCTTTCCCTCTATGTCACAGTGCTGATTCTGACTCTCCAGGAAGAAAAATCTGGAACAAAAACTTTACTACTACCTTGAAAATTATTTCTGTCTTCAATTCACAAAAAGTCAGACACTGGTAAGCACTCATACCTCATACTTAACAGAACTTTTCACCCATTTTTAAGAAAACTATCAATAAGTGCTTTTCAATCAACAAGGATGTTTGGCAAAGTTTTATAAGTTTGTTGCATTAGTAATTCTACAGTAAAATTTGTAAATAACAGAGAATCCTAATGTTTTTCTTACTCGGGCTCAACCACTTACGAGTTAAGTAATCTCGAGAAAGCTACTTAGTTTCTCTAAGCCTTGGCTTCTCATCATTAAAGTAGGAATAACAATTTCACCTACCTAATGAAATTACAATAAAAGTTAAATGAGATAATATAGTTAAGTACTTAGCAGAGTAAAGACACAAAATAAAAAATATTATCTATCAACATTACCATGCCTCAATGAATACTATCTCTACTTCAAATACAATAATGCAAATGATTAACTATATCATGCGTCCTATTTTTGTTTTCTTTAGAGTTCTTTGCTAATTCTCACATAAATTATGTGTGATGTGAGTACAAAAAAAATGTTCAATGGTCAACTTCAGCACCTTTTTGGAAATTTGAGAATACTATTTTAATAAAATGATATGCCAGTAATAATAAAGTCACAAGATCTCTGGATAGAGATGATATAGTTTACATATGTAAATAGGTTAAATAACTTGGTTTCCTTTTGTAGAGTACAGAACTTCCAGTTAAATTATTTTTTTATTATTAGATAGTTTATATTTTAAATGACTACTGCTTCTCTTTTGTCTTCATAAAGAAGGGTATCTAAAGATAGATTTTAGTAAAAACAACTCCAATTAAGAAAAATCATCCGTACACAATTGACTAACATTCCTTCTTTCTTAATATTTCTTACTACAAAATGAAGACCCACCAACACTATACCCTTTTCTTACTACTCTTAAAAGGCCCCAGGTATTTTGCTCCTCTCAATAATCTTTGCTTTCTCTAGACAGAATCTTATTCTCTCCCTTCTCACCATGTGAAAAGAAGCAACATATTTATTAACCCAGAATTATTTACACTTTTAAAGAGAAAAAATTATACCTATCATGTAATTTTGGCCAACAAATTTATTTAAATGATCATTAGTAGCAGACTGTGAGTCATGATTAGGCAACTAGTGCATTTATAAAAGATGTTAATTTAAAAAAGAAGGAATTAAAAACATGCTAAACATATTTTAAAAAATTAAATGCTTTTAGATAATAAAGAACACAAAAACCTCAGATGATCCTAAAAACCTTTTTTTTTTAATATGAAAAGATGCTCATCATTGCTAGCTATTAGAAAAATGCAAATCGAAACCACAATGAGATACCATCTCACATCTGTTAGAATAGCTGTTATCAACAGGACAAGTAATAACAAGTTGGAGAGGATGCGGAAAAAAAGGAACCCTCATATATTGCTGGTGGGATTGCAAATTGGTATAGCCACTATGGAAAATAGTATGGAGGTTCCTCAAAAAACTAAGAATCGATCTACCATATGATCTAGCAATCCCTCTACTGGTTATTTACCCCAAAGATTTGAAAACCCATATCTGAAAAGATATTTGCACACTAATGTTCATAGCAGCATTAGTCACAGTGGCCAGGACGTGGAAGCAACTAAAGTGTCTTATAACAGATGATTGGATAAAGAAGCTGTGATACATATATACAATGAAATATTACTCAGCCATAAGAGATGAAATACTGCCATTTGCAACAACATGGATGGACCTCAAGATAATTGTGCAAAGCGAAATAAGCCAGACAGAAAAAGTTGAAAACCACATGATATCACTTATATGTGGTATATAAACCTAAAAGTAACAAATGAAGAGGACAAACAAACAGACTCATGGACATGGACTACAGACCAATGGTTACCAGAGGGTAGTAGGGAGGGGGGAGAGGGGAGGTAGATAGCGTAAAAGGGGTCAAATATGTGGTGACAGAAAGAATCTAACTATGGGCGGTGAACACGCAATGCAAAATATATATATATATATATATTATTATTATATATATATATATATATATATATATATATATAGTTATATATATATATGCCTTACTGCTAAATTGTACACTTGAAATTTACTGGATTTCGTTAACCAATGTCACCATAAAAAAATTTTTTTTAATTAAAAAAAGTAATAAATTGAATTGTCTGACTTTTTATTATTAATCTGTAAGAGCTCCTTGTAATCAACTGTATAACTAGAAAATAGAATTTTGGTAGATAAACTAAAAAATGTACAAAGTTAATGTTTTTTAATGGTTACAGAGAGTGGAAAACAGTGGGTAGAGAGTGCCTTATCAAGTGGGGAATGGATCAAAAATCTTCAGAAGAGTTTTTCAAACTATATGGGCTATGTGTTTTCCCATGATCATCTTTTGAGATCTACCACAGCAAAGTTACCCAAAGACGTAAGTCACACAAACGACCAGTGTAGAGGCAGATATTGGATACCAACTACTGCTTTGAACTAAAAGTGACTAAGGATTTTTAAAGGCCAAACCTTTAAAGCTTATTGTCAAATGACCAAAAATAACATTTGTAGATACTAACATAAAGTCAGTGTGTTGTTACATAAAATTAGTCGTAAAATAATAAAGGTAGTTTTGCTCAGAATTTCAATCTAACTTGTAAAGCCACTCCACTGATCACAAGCTATTTTGGGGATCTACAGAAAAAGAATAAGATTTAACTCACTGGTTCCCAATCTTACTTGAGCATTAGATATATCTGAGAAGTTTGTAAATATATTCATTCCCAATCAGTGTTTCCTGAGTTGGCACCCTGGTACCAAAACATATTTTTCAAAGTTTTCCATCTGAGTCTTATGTACAGCAATTAGATTCACCTTAAGGTCTTGCCTGAATGTTATATAATCATTTTTTTTCTATGTTACTGAGCAGCTCTGAAACCTTGGGTATTTAATGCAACTCTTCTGAGTCTTGATTCCCTCGGTCTACAGCATAAGTTGAACTGGCCTACATGTTGTCCAAGGATCCTTTGGTCTTTAAGTAGTGCGTTTAGATTGTTCAAAATTGGTACAGTTTAGATGCTAAACAGTGCTTCAAATAAAAGTTAAACCACATTCTATGCCTTCTATGGTTATGTAGTTAACTTTTCCCACATTTGTAGATCCCATGTGATAAACTGTATTTACCAAAAACAATTTTAAATAGCTCTTCTTGAATAAATACCTTAAGAGATTTATACTGTTTATTAGTGACAAAGTTAATCACTATGAAATTCTACCCTTCACTGAAAATTCTGAAATCCTCATTACACTCTAGGGGTATATTTCAGTATCACACACCATTAGCATTTATTCTTTGTTGTAGCAGATAGCAAAAAATAAATTATGTAAGGGATTATAGTTTTCATTTAAAGGGTTTCATCTATATTAATAACCAATTTACCGAGAATAATGGCACTAGACTTTAGCAATTAAATACACATATGAAGAAGTATTAGTAAGAAACAATCGACAAGGTCATTTTTAACAAATCAACATTTCATTGCCCCATATTAGACATATCCATAGTTCCCACTTGAACATTTAGAATGGAATTATCATTAGGAAGGCATGAAAGCCCTAATTACGTTTCTCAAAATTTAAAGTTCATATAATTTGAGGTTGACATACTCATATTTGATTTGAATAGAAAGATAATAAAAGTATCATTTTCTTTTTAAAAATATTACAGCTATAATAATTTTGTTTATAAACATTAATTTCTTCAAAAACCATGCACATATCAAGGATATCAAGATGGTAAATTTTATATTGTTAATTTAAAATATATAATCACTTTTCATTTACCAGAACATACCTATCAGTAGCAAATGTTGCAACTATGGTTTTATGAAAATGTAAATTATGCTCATCTCACATTATCCTTAAAAAAAAATTCTATCTGAAAAAAAATTAAAGCACATTTTAAAGCTGTAGACAAATCATTTGGGGTGGCTCAGCATCACTGGTCCCATTTGAGCACAAAAGAACATTAGAGCCTGACTGTATGCTGAAAATTAATAAGTATACAAATAATAAAACTACAATGCAATATTCTGAAGTACTCTGACAAAGAAAATTCTACAATAAATGATATACAATAGCCTTATTTTAATTTATATAAATGTCAAATCATTATTAATATAAACATAAGGCTAGTTAATTTTTAAAATATGTTCTACAGAATATCATTTGCATTTTAAGTTATTTTCAAACATAACTTTAAAATTAAGGTCAAATGAACAATCAAAAATACTGTAGTTATAATAAAGCAAATATTCAGAATTAAACAGAAAGTATATCTAGCCCTCATAACATACATAAAATATGTATATAATATTTATGATATATTTATTATTGCAAGAAATTATGAAAGGTCAGAATTGGTCTTGAGGCAAAATGCTATATACCAATTCTATTTTTTAGTATATTATAGTTCTAACATTCTCTTTTCATTTCCAAATCATAACAAGATCATTTAATAGATTTTTAAAAATAAGTAACATTAGAACATATTTTGCTCTAATATTTGGAAAGTCAAGGGAAATTTCAAAAACCAAGACTGTTAAAAATGTTTCCTCTTCCATTTCAACCCTCTTTGAAGACAACCTTTCATCGTCCAGTATCAGCTGAAATGCAGCAGTAAGAATTTTATGATACTATGCTAAATTTCCATTATTTTGTTGAGAGAAAAATAATAAAATGGATTAAGATCTATTTGCTTTTTCATCATTTTGAGCTTTTTTTTTGCTTTCATCAATTCCAGTGTGCCATAAAAGTATTATTTTAATCCCAACAGTAGACAAAATAATGCATTTTATACTTAAATATGCTCAAGGAAAAAAATTAACATTCTTTATCATTTCCCAACAGAGACAGTTAATACTCTAAGGCCACATTAATAGAATCTTTCTGCCATTGTAGAAAGTTTGATAGCACTCCTATTTCAATGTCTGAATTTTTCTCCTTTTTTTGACAAAGACAAATGATTGCCATCAATCAAGATCCAATCGGGTATACAGAGAGTCAGGCAAATGCATCACTCTCTACTGGTTTTCCTGTTATTTGAGCAGGCTTTGCTCCATATTATTTTATAGAATGATCAAAAAACCAGCCATAAGATAGATCATTCACACCCACTGTAAAATTAACTTTCATGAATAATGAGAGTTTTAAACCTCAGATAATGTATATGTTATACCAAGGATATTACTGAGTTCATTTCTGGCAAGAGATTATGTAAATGATACTACATGACCTTTATCATTACAACAGGACATGCAAAACACATATTATTTCATACATCATTTTAAAGCAAGTCAGTTTCTAAAGGAAAAACAGTCATTTATAATGTTCATGATAAAGTGTTAAAAGTTTCTAAAGGAAGACATGAAGTACCTGTGATCATTTTGAGTCTTCCTTCCTTTAACCTGTTACTCTATTGAGCATAGCATAAAGCAATCAAACCTCTTTCAAAAACATGTGCTTGGTTTCCCTATTTCTTTGTTGTTATTGTTAACATCATTTTGTAAACTTAAATAATGCTGGATAATTAAATTTTTAATACATAACAAATATTAATATGTATGTATGTTATTCCATTCAAAATCTTCAGAGTTAAGAAAATGTCAGTGTAATGGAGAAGGAAGTGAAGGGGGAAAATTCCCATATCCTTTCCTTAGAACTACAGTCTTCCAATTTTAAAACACAGAGAATGTGAACATGAATGAAAATGGCTCACCAATGATAAAATAGCTCTTTTTTAAAGGGTTATGTAAAGAAATACAAATTGCAAAATCAGCTCCTTTCTGTTATTCTCTCTATCCCCGTAATGTTGACCATCCATGCAGTCACCCAAGCAAAACAGCCTGGCTATCAACCCTGAGCCCTCCCTTTTCTTAACCTGCATACAAATCAAGCCCCAAACATTTTTCTTCCTAAAAAAAATCTCAAATCCAGTTCTGCTACAACAGCTCTACCCTATCTCTTGCCTAAGCTACTGCTATTGTGATGCCTTTCTATAATTTCATTATTGGCAATATTTTTCTTCTTCAAAGCCACAATCAAAAAGAGCTGCCAGAATGATCTACTAAAAAAAAATATCTGTTGACATCAACATCTTACTCCAAACACTTCAAGAGCACCCCATTCCCTCAAGCAGTGATCTCCAAAGTGGGCTGTATGTACCCAAGAGATACATAAAATAAATTATTTGAATGCTGAAGATTAAAGTACAACTTCTATTCAGATTTACTTCCAGGAAAAAGGCAAGAAATTGTTTTGCTAATATTTAATATATACAGTTTAATGCTGGCATCTTTATTCAATCTTAGTATCAGTAATCATGCCTTGTATGGCATGTGATTTTAGCACACTGAGACATGTTCTACTTTATTTGTGTCTACTTGAAAAGTTTATAGATTTCACTATTTTAAATAGTACACTATTGACAATACTTTGTAAGAAAATGAAAAAGACAAAGACATAATTGATAATGGTTGAATGGGATGATGGCACTTACTTTTCTTACAAAAAGACAATTTTTCCAAAATTGCTAAACTTTTCTGTGGCAGTAATATGTTACATATCAGGTATTTGAAAATAAACACATCTAATATATCTCTTTGACATAAAGTGGCATTTTAACAATGAAAAATGTAACAACTTTTGAAATACGCATACTATAGAAACAGTTGTTTAGAAATAATTCCATCATTAGGTAACTTTTGTTGCTTCAAAACTATCTATTTCACCTATGAAAACTCCCAAATGTGTACCCTTCATTAAAACTTATAAATAGAACTTCCTAACCTAGGGTTTCAATAGATTTTGTACCCTTTTAATAAAAATGTTAAAATAATAATAATAATCTTTGAAAAGAAGCAAGGTTAAGGGTTTATGTGCAGTTAAGTAATATAATTGTCTTAAAATATTTTCTTTAGCTTTATTTCATCTTTTAATCTGTCTTAGAAATAGTGACAATCTTTCACAGTTGTTTAGACTATTTCTGCTCTGTTAAAAAAAAAAAAAGCACAGAGGCAAATCCTATTTACCTCATAAAATAAGTAATAAGGCTTACCAACTTGGTAAAAGAATCTCTAACTAGTAAAAGAAGCTGGTGCTACTACTTCTGCCCCGCTAACATTAGTAGTAGATGAAAAAAAGTGACTTGTTTCTCAGAATAAGAAGGTACAACCGTAGGGACAATTTTTAAGTAAACTGAGGTTGAAAGCATCCAATCTGTGAACAAGATAGGTTTTAAGGAAAAATGGATTTTATGTTTTGCAGCAAAGCACCAAGACCCTCTGGATGACTGGCATATATGTAGAGGTTTTAAGATGAGAATAAACTGGTTTTAATTTCATAGTCATCACTCTCCAAAAAGATATTTTCAATTTACTCTTCCACCAAAAATGTATGAGCATTTTCTAACAATAATCAATGCTGAATAATATTGGGCTTATTAATCTTTGTCAAACTTATAAGTGAGGACTATAAGAGGACAGTTTGAATAGGAATTCGAGGTTTTAAGCTCAGATTTCAATAATGACTCCATTAACAAAACCAGGAAACACAGGGAGGCTTACAAGAGAAGATTTATTTAGTTTTGGACAGGCTGAATTTGAGAGGCCAGAAGTACACCGACATGGAAACATCCAGAAGGTCTTTGAAAAGAGAGATATGGAGCTTTAAAGAGAGGTAAGAACCAGAGATGTTGATCTAAGGTACCTGTGCAGAAGTGATAGTTGAAGGTACCTGCACAGAAGTGATAGTTGAAGCGGCAGCTAGAAGAGATTCAGATAACAAAAGAAGAAAAGGGGAGAAGGAGGAGAGGGCAGGGAGAGAGGAAGAAAAAAAAAAAAGAAGAGAAAGAAAGGAAGGAAGAGGAGAGGCAAGGAGGGAGGGAAGGAAAGAAATCAGTAACAGAACATTCCAGGGATAACCCTAAGATATGGAATTAGAAAAAGGTAAGATCCAGAAATACAAAAGGGGTTTGGCAAAGAGCCTTGCTTATAGTATGTATAAAAATCTGTTGCATGAACTAATTAATAAGAGAATGAGACAGAGCCATCGGAATAGGACAGCAGAAGCGGACAAGTTGAATCAACTAAGAGGAAGAATCGGAACACTCTATTAGCCTTAGTTCTCCTCTGCATCATTTTTCAGCCACAGTGAAGTAAAGGATGCTATTTTCCATGCTCTCTCTCTCCTAGGATTCAGGAACACCCTACTGGTCTGCTAACAAATATCATCCATGGACTAACTCTCTGCTTAGATGCCAGGTCCTATAGGTAATTTTGATCTCAACCTGTGCTTCCCATGTCATAACAGTTATACAAGTATTTTATAATTATTTTTATTTTCTCCCTTCTGAAACTATAAATCCTGTGTTCTTTGTAGCTAATCTTAGCTTCTAAATGCTAGAGTTTAGTTCTAGGCCATTCTTTTTCTCATCCAGTACTCATTCCTATGATCGCATCCACCCTTATGGCTGTGCTGACCCATATATAATTGAACTCAGAATTTATATACCCAGTAAAAATCTCTTTTGAGCTCTAGAGCCATATACCTAAACCAAATGCATACTAGCTATGTAGTTTAGCAATTAAAAACATGGAATCTGGAGTTAGATATCTTCAAATTCTGGGTTTGCCAGTTATTGTGTGAGATCATGGACAAGACAATTAAAATCTTTACACTTCAGCTGCCTCACCTGTGAAATGAGAATAATAATAATAGTAGCTAACTCATAAGGTTGTTGTGAAGGTTATATAACATGTTTTATACAAGAGCTTGGTACAGTGCCTGGCCTACAGTAAATACTTCTTGAGTGTTTACTATCACTATAATGTAAACTCAACAAAGGTAATGACATATATGAACTCGTAGAACTCCTTTCCAGGAGTTATTTTTTTTTATTTTGGAAAATTCAAAACTTTACAGAAAAGTTACAAGTATATTAGAAAATTGCCAACATGATGCCCCATCAGTCTCAAATATTTTAGTACTTCCTATAAATGAGGACTTGTCCTATATAATAACAATATAACTGTCAAAGTTAGGAAAATAAAACTGATACATTACTACCTAATAATTCTCAAACACCACTCAAGTTTCACTAGTTGTCCTAGTGAATAATCTTCCACATAGTAAAAGGATCCAGCTCAGAATCATGTCTCACACTTAGTTACCAACCCTATTTATTCTTCTTCAATTCAAGAGTCTCTTAGTCTTAACTGAAATATCAAATCCTTGACATTTTAGAATATCACAGGTCATTTTGCAGAATGTCCCTCAGTTTAAGTTCCTCTAATGTTTCTACATGATTAGGTGCAGGTTAGACATTTTGGGCAGGAATGTCATAAGTGATGCTGTGATCCTCTCACTGTATACTATCAAGCAACAAATTATTTCAGGTTATCTCATTACTGAGGTTGTTCATTTTGATCACTTGATTCACATGATACCTATCAAGTTTCTTTGCTATAAAGTTACTATTTTTCTCTTTATAATTAATATTTTTTCAGGAGGTACTTGGATCTAATTCTGATCCTCATAAAACTTTCCATTTCTTCATTTTATTTATATTTGTATGGATTTTGGTTTTCTCATTTATTCAATGGGTTATAATCTTTTACTGCCATTATTTATTTTGATGTTAAAATCTCCACTGATATGGCCAGTAAGAGTCTGTTCACAGCTAACTCTCTTTCCTTCTTACGTGTCCCCACCATTCTTTGGGCACTTTTTTACTTTCTAGCACAACAAGGTATTGCAGGCTCATCTTCTAGTTTCCCTGACACAGTCCTGGAAGCAACCATTACTCCACGAAGCCCTGGTTTCAGTGGGGGATCTTATTTCAAAATCAAGATTAAGGCTCAAAGTATATTCACTACTGGTGGGATGTCACTGCTCCTAGGTCCATTCGATGGAGAGAACTAGAAAATATATCTAAGTACACACGGCACACACACACACACACACACGCACACACACACACTTCTATATTTATTTCTATATCTACCCATCTGTGTTTATTTCAGGATATAGCTATAGATATATAAATAGATATGTTGATATGTATATAAAACTCAAACCAAGAATGAACCACGGGGTTCATTCTAGTTTTCCCTCTTTCCTTACTTGTAAATCCCTTATTTAACACAGAGAAAACTGGCTACTATTATTCTTCACATATTTATTTGTTTGCTCAATCACTGAGAATACGACCAAACTTCTCTCACCACCACAGCCTGTTCACACACACCCACAACTTACTTAGCTCACATGGGCTCATTACCCAGTGCTGGGCAAGCGCATGGCACTCTGCGGGGATGCTCTCCACACAGCCCAGGCTCCAGGATCACGCCTTGGTCTCCCCACTATGTGGACATCTCCTCACCCGCTTGGCTCCAACATCCTGTGTTAGATCACTGACATGTCCTCCTCATTCCGCATAGACTTTGATATCCTGTATCCTGCATCCTTCTGATCATGCCCCAGTGTAGAAAGTCTCCTTAACCTGCTTGGGCGCCAACAGTCTGTTGAGTCACCCTCCACAGAGACAGCTTCCTCATCTTGCCTATGTGCTGCCACCCTGCTGGACACCTACCTTTCTCAGCCCACTTAATGCCTTTTGAACTGAACTGCTAAGGAATGAAATAGAAATGAAGACAATGTTATACTTTTTGTTTAACTTATTTTCAAATTTGAAATTTGGTAGTTTGGGGTAAATTTATATACCTGTACAATCGGCATTGTAATCCAGTTCTGGAATGATTCTATCACCCAAAAAGTTCCCTCATCCACATTTGAGATCAATCTCTGCCCTAACTCCAATCCTAGGTATAGAATTACCTACTTTTTACTTTCATTTAATTTTCTAGAAATTTCATATAAATGTAATCATACATTACTATGCGCCTCAACTGGCAATGGGGTTATGCCTTGACGAACCCATCATAAATTGAAAATGTCATTTAATATTATTTATATGGGAAAGATTACTTATTATTTGACAATAAAACTCATAAATAAGGGAAAGTTACAAAATACTTGTTATATAAAAAGGGTGCCAAATGTGAGAAGGTGGAGAAACACTGTACTAATTATACTACATCCTAAATCTGTCCCTTCCTCACCACTAACACTCCTATTACCAGTGCTCTAATCTCTTCTGACACCCTCCTAAATGGTCTGGTATCCCTCGCTTGAACCTTCCTTCTAATATAATTTTCATATTGCCAAAAATGTCATTACTTTTCCTTTAAAAATACTATCACCCAAGACGTAAACAGTTATCAAAATATTAGTCTAGATTTCTTATTCTCCTTCGCTTAAAGTCCAAATTCTCCGCAGTAGTATTTAGGATCTCTAATGATACACTTTTATCTGTTTCTAGATTTATCTACAACTACTCCCTACCACATATCCTTAAGTCAAAATCATGCTTTCTCTCTGAACTTTCTCAAAATTTCAATATTCACAGCAGTTCCTTGCATAAGCTATTCCCTATTGTGACATGATTTCTCATCAACATTCCTACCCCATTTTTTTGTCTACTGTGTGAAATCCTAGCACTCCTGTCCCCCTACCCCAAAATCCACATCCTGCGTCACAGACGTCTGAAAGCATACCTTCAAATCTTTCGCCATGCATATTCCACTGTAATATAATTAATGATGGGTATGACAAATATGTATTTGACATTCATTTACTTTTTAAAGAAAATCTCAGTACCTTTTATACACTTAAACAGGAAAATTAATTTGCAACCAAACCTTCATTTGCCTTTTTTTTCCTTTGCAGTAAAACTATTTTTTAAAAAAAATCAAGCCCTTCAATATTCAACTTCGAATGGAACTGTCTAAACATCACATCATTGCAATGAATACTATTATATGTTCTTCTTTATATGCACGATGGAAAAAATCAAGTTTAAGAATACAGGAATAAGTTATAGTCATTATGCTCTAATGTGGCAAATATTATAGAGTCAATTAAAGTAAATTTTATAAGGTTATGAGGTCATAATGCAAGACTGCATAATTTATCAGATCAAACAAATCATTTTGAAGGTACAGAGTTAAGTGAGGTATTAGGCTATTACTGCCTTTCATGAATAAAGGTTAATATCAATGTTTACTTACATATTGGATGGTATTTGCTATATAAACTTGATTCACTAAAAAAATTTTCTGACACTGCCATATTTTAATGCAAATATTTATTACTCTAATTTTTCAAAGAATTAAAATTGCCTTAGATACTTTGATTAATAAAATATGCTATACAAGTAAAATCTCACTTTAGCACTATCAGGCACCAAGGAACAATTCAAAAGCACAAGAAATACATTTATAGGTAGATTCTGCACGCATTTCAAAGTTAGGTTCTGTCGTTTGTTATTTGATTTTTATTGTGTGCTATTTCTGCATAGTAATGGAGTTCAGGTCTTACTACCCCAAAATATGGCACCTTGGCATAGTGAATATTTTAAGCTGAAAGAGTGTGAGAAAATGGCAGAGGAAGGAAAGTCATTCTGACTTCCTCCTCGCCATGCCCTTCTTCCCTGAAATAGGCATAAAACCATCATGCAAGAGAGGTCCTCCCACTACCCAGAAGAAAGTAGCATCCTTATCTCTGAAGACAGAGGGACACCAAAAAGAACCCTAACAAACAGACCTTGCTAAGTTTTCCCCAATTACAATTATCCCGTACTCCTAACCTATCATATTTCTCCACAACTATTCATTACTCATCAAACCTAGCTTAAAAGTACATAGATCTGTTTCTTCAGGTCTGCATTTCCTTATGGAGGCTCCCACAAAACTTCTATCAAATAAATCAATATACTTTGCTCTTGTTAATCTGTCTTTGTCAGTATACTTTTCAGACCCAGCACTAGAACCTAGGAGAACGAAGGAAATCTTTCCTTCTCCTGCAAAAGAAAGTAGAAGTCTGCTTCTCTAGAAATTAACATTATATTTTGAATTTTAGATATTCTATTGTCTAAGTTATAAAGTAACATGAAATTGAGCAACAGAAATAACTTAGGGAGTATACAGAATTACAGTAATGGTAAACTAATGTTCCTTTTTTGAAATAAATCTCAAATTAAAGAATGTAATTAGATGAAGGGTTATTTAAAACAAAGCAGTACACACGAGGCAAAATCACAACAAAGATCAATTCTCGGTTATTATTTTCTCATTTTACTCCACATATGACACTTGAAAAAGAACTATTTCGGTTTAATTCAATGATATGAAATATGAAAATTTCATCAAAATTAATGTTTTGTGGTCAAATCACTTGAAATAAATGTTCACATAAGACAAAGATTAGAGTTACACTGTACCGAAAGTATTTTACAAAGCAAATGTTAATTGTGTATTAAAATGACAAATAATAACAGAGAAGAGAGTAGCAGAAGAAGTAGTCTGCAAAGAAAGGATTTTCAGATTCTAAAGAAACAGAATAAAAAAAATGTAATGTTATATTTGTGTGGTTGTGTCAAAATACAACTAAGATATCCTTTTCATAGTATTTTTCAAATTAATGTATATTCTCTGATTTGTGCAGAGAATATACTTATCATTTGGCCTACAGAATAATTTTGTCCATGAATCTCTTAAAGGAAGACATAAAAATATAATCCAACCATCTCCCCTTTTCATCTAACATAAAAAGTGGAATTTCAAATAACAACCTTGATCCATAACTGGTCCATTCTAAGCTGAGACACATAAATAAAGAAAAAAAAAAAATCTACCTGTCCTGAATACCAACTCCATTTTAGGAGAGCAGAGACTTAGAGTGTTTATTTATTCATTCCACAAATATGTATCGAATGCCTGCTATGTGCCAAGTAGTAAACAAAAACAAAAATCCTTTACTGAGGACATAGTAGTAATGTAAGAAAAAAACAAACAAACACAAAACAAAACAAACAAAAAAACACTTGTCCTGAACACATACTCCATTTTAGGAAAGCACAGACTAATAGAGAGTTCATTTATTCATTCCGCAAATATGTACAAAGTACCTACCAAATGCCAAGTGTAAACAAAAACAAAAATCTTGGGGGATACAATAGTAAATAAAATAAAGTTTCTGTTCTTATGGGGGGCTGACAATCAATGGAAAATTCAATTTATAATAAAATGTCATAAAAGATACTATGAAGAAAAATAACTTTACCCTATTAATGCAGGTAAAGAGATAGTGACAGATACATGGGAAGGTCGGGAAAGGCTGACTTGAGAAGGCTGATCAAAGGATGGGCAAAGATGACATGTGATTTAGACCATGACTGAAGAGCTATTTGATACCTGGGTAAAAATGTTCCAGAATAAGGAATATAGGCAAAAGCTCTAAGATGGGAGCAAGGTAAGTATACCCAAGTAATAGCAAGCAGCTCAGTGTGACCAGAATAAAGTGATCCAGTGTTAGTCTGAGGTCAAATCATCCAGAACTATGTACACTTCACAAGAGAGTTCAGTTGTAATATGGTCCATTACAGGGATAGGGATAAAAGCAGCAGCGAAGAGACTAGTTAGGATAGGGATCAGCAAACTATTTTTGACAGACCGTGAGCTAAGAATAGTTTTAAATTTTAAATAATTGAAAAGATGATAATAATGATCATGATGACATATGAAAATCATATGAAATTCAAATCAGTTTCCATAAGTAAAGTTATATTGGAACACAGCCATACTGGTTCATTTGTATCCTATGTCTTTTTTTGCAGTATAACAGCAAGTATGTGTTGCTCTCATTATTTCACACTGCTGCTCAGTGCACTACAAATCACAGCGATGCTGTTTTAACTTGACAGTGTTTTTGAGTGTCAAGCATATGGCCATACTACCTTTTACTTTTAATTACTATTGTGTGCCCATCACATCAAAACAGGAAGAGAAAAGTGGACTTTGAATGACATGCTTTTAAAGGTTTAGTGGAGTGTAGGTTATTTTGTTTTAAAATCAAGTGACAAAACATTTTGTTTATTATGCAATGACTCGATAGCTATAATAAAAGAATACATGTCAACATTATACTAAACAAAGAATTCAATATAATACTGCCAAACACAAGAAAGCAACAGTCAGAAAAATTAGAATATTTAAAACAAATTATCTCATTATAAAAGAATTTCTTCACATAAATAAAATATGAAAATGAAGCTATACCAAAAGTACGTTTTCTGTGTGCCTTTGTTAGGCAAACAAGGAAAGCCACTTATACATGGCAAATTAATTAAACAGAGTTCGATTTGACAGCTACAAAATTAAGACCAGAGAAAATAAACTTGTTTAAACAGTGAGAACAGTTGTTCGATGAGTTGAAAACATTGGGGAGCAACATCAGTAGACAGTTAAAAAAACAAGGCAAATGATTTCACGTAGTTTTCTTTAGCTCTTGATGAGTCAAAAGATATTACCTATACTGCTCAGTTGTTGTTTACTCAAGGAGTCCATGATAGTTTTGAGAGACTCAAGAATTATCCTCTGTGAACAGTCTATACGGAACAATGATAGGGAAGAATGTTTTCAAAAAAGTTGAGAAGAAAAGTAATTTAGTACAACCTAAATTGGAATCTGCTCAGATGTGTTACAATTTGTGGTAAAAATATGTGTGGAGCAGAGAAAGGCTAAGTTAGACAAATTTACAAAAATTATGAAAATGAAAGGTATGTTAAACTCATAGTTACTCATTTTATTATTCATTGCATCTATTTAGCAAAAAAAAAATTTTTTGAATCTCATGTGTATTAGAACCAGGAGTGTCCATGGTGAACTTTATTCACTTTTGTGAACTGAACTATCATTAGTACCCTAAATTTTGTCAGAAATACAATCTGCCCCAGCACACAGCAATTAAAAAGCTTAGTAGCAGTAAAATTTTTTCTTCTTTTTTTTTTTATCCTTTTTAGCTCACTGCCAAGACCAAGTTTTTTCTAAATGAGAAAAAACACTTGCGAGCACTATTACAAAACACTGAATGGTTTTAGATATTAGCTTTTGCAGCAGACTTGATAACATTTCTTAATAAAGTCAACCTAAATTACAAAGCAAAACAGCCCTGGGAAACTCAAAGTTATTTCAATAACACTGTTTGAATCTCAAATAAAATCAAGCTTTTTTTCACTTTCTGTGCCGTTAAAAGTGAGATCGCCATTACCACACAAATTTGCAGCACATATATTTTCCAATTCCAATTCCAGTGCCAGAAGTATTTTTCAGACCCCCATGTAAAAGCATGTAAATTTCTTATTTCAAAATACATTTAACTGTACGATTGAGGAGATTCCACTTCACCTTCAATTGGAAGTGATTAATCTGCAATGTAATGATATGTGAAAAGGCAAAGAGAAAAATCTAATTATATAAATGCCTTCTAATAGATAAATATGTGCAATTATGATAATATGTCCATGAATTGATCAGTATTTGGTAATAATTATCTGTGTGAAATGATATTTTCAACTATGAAATAAATCTCATTACAAAGCACGTTAACACATGAAAATTTACAATTGATTTTTATAAGAAACATTCCTTTTGAACTCCAATTAAGTGAAATGTTATATATAGCCGCTCCCCAAAATTTTCATTCTTCTTATTAAAAAATCCTATTACAGAAAATTATACTCAGTAATCATTAAAACTATGAACAAATTTGTTATATAAGTAACTATATACTATCCTCAATTTGCCTTTCGATTTGAAAGACTAACAGGTTACTATTTTATCCTTTCCAAAAAAAGTGAGTGAGCTAATATAAGAGAGCAATGATATGGCTCTGGATCAGGGGAAGAAGATGAGAGATGTTCAGATTCTGGGTATATTCTGATGAAGGAACCAGTAAAATTACCTGACTGATACTGTGGGGTGTGAAAGAAGAAAAGGAGACAAAGATAACTTGAGCATTTTGGCCTGAGCAGCTAATTGATGGAATAATTATTAACAGTTATTGCCATTAAGTGAGATGGGAAAGACTATTAAGAAAACAGGTTAGAGAAGGTTCAGTTTTGACACATTACGTTTGAGATAACTATTAAACAGACAAGTGGAATAGACAATTGGGTATAGAAGTATGAAGCTCAGGAGAGACATGAGCTAGAGATGTAAAAATGGCAAATAGATGGGGTTTAAAACCTTGGAACTAAATCAGATCTCCAGTGATTCGTGGTAACCAGAGAAAGATTTTGAAAACTGAGGCTTGGGGGATCACAATATTCAGACTTTAAAAAAGTGAGGGTAACCCAGCGAAGTCAACTGTTTGTGAAGTAATGTCTAATGAGGTTGGATATTATGCTGTCTTGAAGCCAAATTAAGAAACTGTTCAAAGGAGAAGGAAATGATCCACCATGTCATATGCCAACTAAAAAAAAAAAAGAAAAAGACTACATATTCATCCAAGGCATAGGCAGGCAAGCAAGCAAGCAAGCAAACAAACAAACAAACAAACAAACAAAACGGAATGGACAATGTCCTACAGTACGAGAACCATTTCTCCTTTAATCCCTTATTCAGTAAACTCAATGTATTTTAGTAGTGGTTATCTAACTCAAGTTTTTCCATCATGTGCAAAAGGACAGTTCTAAAAACCTTGGCAAATGCCTTAAAGAATGTGTCCATATGCATGTATCAACAGTTGTTAGAAATATTCATGTTGAGTTAAAATAATTCTATTTCTGGGACTTGATGCAATAAAATTAATTTAAAATAGGAATAATTTTATGACCAAAGATAAAAGCCCTTTTCCAGTTATCACTCACAGATCTCCTATACACTTTACCACTCAGAGTTCCTTAAGGATGTGATGCTGAATCATATCCCTGGCATCATACTCTCAATCTAATTAAGAATATTAGTCAGTACTTTCAAAGACATCATTATATTCTTGGTATCAATATATTATTGTGATTCATCATATCGTATTATACTCATTATTAACATGTCTTTCTCTTCTATTAGCAAATATCCTTCTTGTGGGCAGGGTCCTGTGCCTAGGTTCAATAAATGTTCATTGACTTCTACTGTTAAATGACTATTAGAGGTATAAGTAGTACACTGAATACAGAGAGTGGGATAGAGGATTGAGAAGAGCTTCCCAGACTTAAGACTTAAGAGAGCCCTTGAGCAATAAAAAGTGCAAAACCTAGAAAAAGGCAGGAGACCAGAGGAATAAAATATATATGAGTGTGTACTTTAAAAACCACTACTTATAAATTATATAGCATAAATTACAGATGACTAAAGAAGAGGATTGAATTAGGTATGACTATTTAACGTCCTTCTACACTTTTGTTCCATGCCAATCAACCTCAGCTGCACTGGAAAAGTTTCTAAGAAAAACAAACAAACAAAAACCAAGAACAACAAAAAGCAAAGGATAAAAAGTCAGAGTACTAGATGTTAGAATACCAGGATAGGACATAGTAGCTGGACTCAAAGGTATCTGTCTTCTTATTGGGAAGACAGACAAATAATTGTAATTCGATGTTTTGAAAACAGTAGGTATTTGTTTTTTTCCTAAAACATAAGTAAACATAGATGAGGAACAGAAAAAGAGATACCAGAAGTGTATCACAGTTACAGACCAGGAGAAAGAAGTGGGCAGTAAAGATAACTGAGGAGAAAGCATCATAGAAAGAAGTAGGCAAGAAACTAGGAAAAAAATTATGTGGCAGAAGCCAACAGGAGACAATAATAAGGAAGTGATCCACCTCAACAAATGTCATAAACAAAAACTGTACTACAATGCTTTTGACAACAAAGAGGTCACACAACTTCTGCCCGAGCAGTTTTTTTATAGATTGTAATATGTTGAGAAATGAATAGGAAGTAGAAAGTTCAAAACTCTTTGAGAAACCTCATTGTGAAGGAAAAAAATAAAGACTATCCAGGAGTCTTTCTCAAAGGGATACTACTGATGTTCGGTGGGGAGAATAATTCCTGGTCCTAAAAACTGTCCTGAAGAAATTCAGCTGTCTGGAGTTCAACAAATGCCTATAAGCTTTCCAGTCATTGTGACAAGCAAAACACCCCCAAAACATTTCTAAATGACCCCTGGAAGGGTAGGGTACTGACTCTGACTGAGAACCCTTAAATGCCAAATTCGTGCTAAAACAAGAATCTCTTTTCCATGAGACCATTTTTAAAGGTTAAGAAGTTTGTTAGCATTTCGGAAAATGTTGGAAATGGATTTAAGATAGACAGCAGATATGGGGAGCAGTCAAAGGAGTTGGTACAAGAGGTCCTCTATTTATTCAGAGATAAATTTATCTGCTAAGAGAACCTATCACAATATAGTTTCAATCAAGGCTTTCTGCTTTCTTCATATCTTCAAATTTCATGAGATCTTTTCTAATTACTTGTATTTATAACCACTCATTCATTTCCTAAACTTTAAAATCCGGCTTCCACTCTCTCTACACTACCAAAACAGTTCTAAGATAACTAGCACCTTCTTTGTAGCCAAATCTAAAGTCCTTTGCTTAGGTAATTTTGGTTTTTGATCACCTTATAACACTGGACATACTCCTTCTCAACTCTTTTCCAGTTTAGGAAAAAAAAAAAAGTGCAACTAGCTGCCAGTGTTCTTTAACATCACACACAGGAATGCTACATTTTCTAGGATTTGACATTTTCAGATAGAGAATTACCGTAGTTCGTAAATGGAAACACCACTACTAAAAACAATGTATAAATAGAATGATGTCATTTGTTTCCAAAGACTATCAATATACTAAAGCGATGTGAAAATAATAATAAAAGCGAGATATTTCATGGCAAACTTTGGGGGGTAAAGTTAGGGCTGTAATCCATGAGTTATCTCGGGGTAAACGCTGCAGCCACAAGTGAAGCAAATGGAAAATGGGTTCAAACCACTTACACTTCTACCACTGTCTTATCTCAGGCACTTATTCAAGCTTTAAATACTAAAATATCTCATCTCTGCCTTCCATTCAATCTTTTCCAAGACTAATCCATTTTACAAAAGACAGCAAGATCCCTTACTGAAACAGTTCTTAAGTCATTTTGTGGCTCAAAAACTTTAATATATATGACAGAGTAAGGCGAAATGTCTTGTCCTCAATATTTAAAATCCTCGACAGTCATGCCCTAGGTCACCCAGTCTAGTCTGAGTTCCCACCAATCTGCTTTACATATCATTTACTCTAAATGAGCAGACAGAACTGCTGAGTATGTTCTGTACATGCCCTTCTGGCTCCTGTCTATGTACCTTCACTTATCATCCTTCTAAAAGTAAGGCCTTTCTATTGCATGATCATATATTCAGTTCTTCCTTATACACTGAATTATAACTCTTATATGAAGTCTTCTCATCTCCCAGCTGTAAGCAATGGCTCTACCCTTTCTGAGCTTCAAAAGCACCTTATTTGTATTGTTTTTATATCAATTTCAAATCTGTATTATACATTTTCGATATGTCTCACCTCCCCTATAAATTTCATTAACAGCTACTATTTACTAAGCATTATTATTAGACACCCACATATATCACATAGTATCTTCATGACAACTCCATGAGTTATCTTCATCTACTACATGTAAAATCAGAGGCTAATAAATTAACAAAATTACAGATTAACATATACTCAATAAATGTTTAAATTAATAAATTATTACAAGGTGAACTATCACTCTAAATGTTTATAAAAATATAAACATGTTTCTCTTTAAGGGAAACAATGGCAGAGCTCCAAAAATAAAAATTATGTAATTAAAGAGCATATAATAGGTAAGAGGTTGTATTTAAATATAATAACATTAACAGTTACAACTTACTCTGAGCACTTTCTGTTTGCCAGGCACTGTGCAGAGCACTTTCCATATGCTAAGTTATTTTATGTTCACAACAATCCTTTAGAATAGATATTTTTTCCACTAACCAGGGCTTAGTGAGGTTATATTACTAGGCCAAATTCCAAAAGCCAAAATACACAGAAATCTGAACTTTCTTTCTTTAAAGACTTTAGAGTATTGAGAAGGCTCATACAGCCTAAGCATGAAAAAAGGTATATATATGTAAATTTACACATATACCTCCCTTTTTTGTTCTATTAAGAATTGGACATCTACCTAGGTAATGTGCCATATAATAACTGTTCAAATATTCTTATTTTCCTAACATCCTCAAGCAGATTTGGGGTGTAAAGCTCTAAAAAAAATTAAGAGTTATCTGGGGTGATGTTTGTATCTAGAAAACAATGAAAGAAGTATATATTAAGTGACAAAATGCCAAATATAAAGAATCTCATACTAGGAACTCAACGGCATTGTAAATATCTTATTTTAAATTACAGCTATAGCATCAGCAAAAGGACATAATAAACTGCATAAACTGTGCGAACTCACTCACTCATGCTAGAACTTTTCAATAAAAGTTTCTGGTCAGTTAGTAACTTATTAATATTTGAATTGAAGTTTATATTAAAAAGCCAGAAAAAAATAAAATTTATATTAATAAAGCTAAAATTAACTGCCATGAATGTCAGTGTCACTTACCATGATGTTTTACTTCATTAAAAGACCAAGAAAAATACCTCTACTCACATACACACACACACAAACTAATCAATGTTATACTCTTTCCAAAAAATCATTAGAACTCTGGTAGAGAGCTTAAGAGGAGAAAACATTATGTCTATTATTACTGTGACTAAATGGGATTAACTAATCCCCAGGAGATAAAGTTATGAATTAAGTGAAGCTCAGAATACTAAGAAAATTTGTGGGGAGAGAATGCAAATAGCTCCCTAATTATCTACAGCCTATTAACAAGCGATCCTTATTACTTGCAATTAAAATCCTCTTAAATTTTATGGCAAAAATTTATTGAAACATTGAAAATTATGTGCTATTATACTGTAAAGCACATGTATAGTATATACTTTACGCTGGGCTCGATAAATAATAAAATATCAAATACTAGGTGTTGTAGTGACTATTTGCTAAATAGAAAACATCATGCGGTATGAAGCCAGTGTGAGCTCCTGCTACAAATTCACAGACCTACAATACTAGAATATCCCACTAACTAAAGGTTCCACTTGGAAGGAGGCATGACTACTCCATTAAGTACTGAATACCCAACACCATCATGGTGTACGGCACAGATAGGTACTAAAATGTATACAAATATCTAATTGTTATGTTGTATACCTCAAACTAACATAATGTTATGTCTATTATAATTCAACTTTAAAAAAAAAGAACTACTTGTGAAATGAATAAGTGAATGAAATATTGTCTATTTTATTTACTACTATCCAGTGCTTAGAATAGTGCTTGTATACAGTGGCACTCAGTAATTGAATAAACAAGCATTATATATAAGGTACCACGAAAATATGACAAACAGAAACAGTCTCTGCCCTTAAGGAACTGTTAATCTGGTTGAGATAGGTTATATATAAAAAGTCAAATATGTAACATATAAGCTAAAGGAATGGTGTTATCAATGTCATGAGAGCTCATGGAATTCAAATATCATGACCCAGTGGAAGACTCCCTACTCACATCTGGCTTTTAATAAAAAGTAGGACACAGACAAGTACAGAAGAGAAATATACAGGTGGATGGATTACTGTGAGCAAATACACAAAATCAGGAAAGAATGAGCAGCAATCCATGAGAAAACAGACTTGATTATGAAGGAGTTTTGTTTTGTTTTGTTTTTTAAGGCAAACCAGGCTTTAAGCTTAATATAGTGTATTTTAAAGAAAAACACATTTTGTCTTTGGACTTAATAAGCATGCTAAAATACTTCTAGGATATGTAAGCAAATATAAGATTTTTCTAGTAACCTCTATGGGTTATAATTTTACTACGATAAATGTATGACTTATTTCTGATATGTGGAAGCATTTAACATTGTGTTTATATGTAAAGTTAAAGAACAGTATTAATCTGAAGTTAATACCTCAAAGCATAGAAAAAATAAGTTCCCAAGGAATATGGCTTAAAAATTAAAAAATTATGTTCATAGTATACTTCCTCAGAACACAAAAATGAACATTTTAAAAGATGATTTTAACCTTTTTAGATATAACAGAGTAAAACAAAGTGCTTCGATATTTTATTTCACCAAAATAGTGAATGTTTAGTTTTTAACTTATTAATGATAGCAATAATTATCACAGGTATGTTTACTATGTGCCAAACACTAATCTAAGTGCTTTACATATATTTGTCACAGAATTAATAACAAAAGATGTAACAGTTTGCTTTTTTAAAGTTATTCTCTTAATAATTTTATGGTGCTTAGTTCTTACATCTAATGTTTTATGTGCCATTATTTTGCTTTTACTGCAAAAGAAAGATCTGGCTCCCAAAGATAAAGGAGATTTTTGGTAAATGGTGAAGGTAAAGAAATAAATGACCCACTTGGCTAGTGTGTAATTACACTGCCTGAGATTGTAACAATCTATCACATGAAGGAGGATGACACCACACTAAGGGGTGAGTCAAAGGAGATAGCCTTTGACTAACTACGGGACCCCAACGATCGATACTCCACAGATAGTGTGCTCTCGAAAACAATTGAATTCTAAAAAAGTTTGAAAATAGATACCCCCTTCTTCTGATACTGATCAGAGACCTATCTTGACCTTATTGTGGAAGAGCAATACTTTCTTAAAAAGGTATATTAAACACATAAATCCTTTTATCTTTAGATTGTTCTTTCAAATGATATTTAGTATATTCTTATGATGACAGTTCTACAAGTAAAGATACCTAGTGATATTCTTATTTACTATATAAACATGCTTTCTCAATTAGCTGTTACCAAGTTATAATACTTAATGTGTCAGGTAAATATCCCCAAAACTAAAACATGAAAAATCTTAGAAAATTAAAATTTCCAAATGAGGTTTGCGGTATACTGAACTTGATATTTAATATATAGTAACTCATTTGACTATGCAAAAGTAGATAGAATCTTTAAGGAAATTTTAAGTCATAAAATATTATTTTACATGATAATCACATTAGAGTTATCATAATGCACTGTATCCTTTTTTATTTTAAATCCTTAAACTGTGTATCAGAACAACTCTTATTACCTTAAAAAGTAATTCAGTTCATTACACTACATAAAAAAGTATAGTTCTTTTCTTTCATTTACAAATTATACAGAATTTCTGGGGTTTGTGATACTGCATTTAAAGTATCTATAATTAAAAAGGCAAGTATCTAAAACATACTTCAAAGTGTGAAAAACATAATTAAGTGGATAGCAAAATTGAATCTAAATTCCAACAATTATTTTTCCTTTTCACAGAGACTTATATTATGCAAATATAATGCAATCCATGAAAGATCATAAATTATTATAAAATTTTATAAATTATTATTAAATTATAAATTATTATAAACTTTATAGGAAGCTTAGACTTTGTATTGACACTACAATATTACTATTGCAGAGGATGAGAGAATAAGATATAAAAGTATCTCTTTGATTAGTACAAGATGCCATTTTGCAAAAATTCCAGTATGAGGAGGGACAATACTATATGAAAATACAGTATGTCACAATCAGATTGTGGCAATACAACCTCTCACAAAGTACAAACTTGCTAGGACAAAAGAATCACCTATAGAGATTTTTAAAAATCCAGATAAATAAGTCTCAGACCAATTAAATCTCTGTGAGTGCAATCCAGGTAACAGGATTTTTTAAAAGTTTCCCAAATTGCAATAGGCAGACAAGGTTAAAAATCACTGCTGTATTGTGTAGATCTATTTGCAAAGGTAAAGAAGGTTTGAAAGAAGTAGGCAAAAGGAAATCGGAATATGGTTTGATGTGAGTGTGTGTGAGTATGTGTGTGTGAGTATGTGTGTGTGAGTGTGTGTGTGTGTGAGAGAGAGAGAGAGAGAGAGAGAGAGAGACACACACACACACACAGAGACAGCGCGCGCGCGCGTGCCAATTTCAAAGCAGCATTGTTCACAGTGGCCAGAACATGGAAGCAACCCAAGTGTCCTACGAGAGATGATTGGGTAAGGAAGCATAACTCACATATAATTTTATGAGTTTTGATGAATGCATTACATTGTGTTGGGACTGCTGAAATTATCTTCAGGTTCAATGATTAGGAAGACTTGCAGCATGCAGCACATTGTCATTCTCATGGCTATGATTTCTTATAGCAAAAGGGAAAAGGCACATGGAGCAAAGTCTGGAAAAACCAAGCACAAGCTCCCAATAGGCCTCTCCCTGGGGAGTCACACAGTGTTTAATTTCTCCAGCTATGAGTTGTGAGAACACGTGTGAAATGTTTGTCTAGGGAAGCTCATTAGAGACTCAGCTCCCAAGGTTTTTATTTGGGGATGGTCACTAAGACATCCCCATAATTCCAGACTCCCAGAAGGAAAACTGATAATACTTTAGCATAAACTATACTGTTTGTACAGTCTGGGCACAGTGAGCCACTCTTATCACTTACAGAAAGTTTTATATTTGTGTAAGAAACTATTTATTACTATTTATCACAAGTTCTCATATGCCAACCAAGGGTCAAGCTTTTAATCCTCTTCCTAAGGATAAGTGTCTGCTACATTAACTCTTTTCTACGCAGTTATATAACTGCCAACACAATCAAGAAAAGTCCCACGACATACACACAAAGTTCTATATCCCTTTGTATTCAATCTTTACAAATCGCAGGTATGATTTTTACTCCTACAGTCTGCCTTTTTCAAAATGCCATAAAAATAGGATAATAATAAATAGCCTTTGAGTATAGCTTATTTCAGTGTAATGCACTTAAGATTCCTCCAGGTTGTTGCATGTATCAGTAATTTGTTCTTTTTTATTGCTGAATAACGGTCTACTGTATGGATAGACCATAGATGTTTTTATATGCTATATTTAGCATAGTTTTTTGTTTTCTTAAATCTGTGAACTACATTTCCGATATTACTTTAGTAAATATTGAAGACTAGGATTTTTGGGTTACATGACTACTTTAGAGAAAGCTACCACATTGTTTACCCAGGTGGCAATACCATTTGCATTCCATTTTGCATCCCCACTAGCAATGTGTAACAGTTCCGTCACAGTTTGAAACAGACGTGGGCAGTGGTTTCCTCATAACTTCATGCAGGCACTAAGGAAGAAATCTACCTGGTTGGGTGAGTGATCAGGTAACAAAAGGCATATGCCAAAGCGCTCCTTTTCTACATGGCAAAATTCACCCATCTTTTAAAATCTAGTTTGAATGTCATTGTTTCTCCTATAAACTTAGAACTGATTACCCTTTAGTGTCACATTTATTTAGTTTTAACAACATTTACCATATGACAGTATAGTTACATTTATCCATTTTTCTATTTTTTTCTGAATTCCTAAATATTATGATCTAATCAACTCTGAATTTATCTTTTACTGGACAGTACCACATGCATAGTAATCAACATTTTTTTTCAAAAAAATGTAAATAAGGAGAGAACCTCCACTCTAAGATAGAGTAACAGCAATTTACACTACAAAATAAAACAACCAAAAACACCAGACAAAATAAATTGAACAATGGTTTTCAAGACACTAGACATCAGACAACAAAAAACAAAGATCCTTAAGAGATGGAAAACAAACAAGGGGAGCCCTACAATTTCCCCAGCTCATCTTTTAAAGAGTTTCTAGCCCACAGCACAGAGGGGTGGTACTCAAGCAAAGTCCAGCAGACTACCTGAGTTGTAAAAAGGGACCTAACTGTCTGGGAGAAGACTGAAGAGACAGACCTAAGTGACTAGGAGAATACCTGCCCTCAGGTATTCTGCAGAATACTAATCATGTGTGTGAAGAAACTACCCAAGTCCAAGGAAAGAACTAAAATGGAAGAGATCAATATTGCTCCCTCAATAATTGATAGGGCAAGTAGAGAATCAGTAAAAGTTACATAAGACTTGCACAACACTATCAGCCAACTTAATCTAATTGACCTTTATAGAACACTATACCCAATGAAACAGAATACACATTCGAGTGTACTTGAAACATTCACCAAGACAGACTATATTCTGGTCCAGAGAGCAAATTTCAACAAATTAAAAAAGGTTCACATCATACAAAGTATATTTTCTGAATAGAGTTAAACCAGAAAACATTAATCAGAAGATCTAGAACATGACATATTTGCAAACTAAATACCTTTCTAAATATCCCTGAGTCAAAGAAAATATCAAAAAGAATTAGAATTTTGAACACAAGGAAAATGAAAATATAACCAAAATATGTGGGATGCTGCTAAAGCAGAACCTTAGAGCCATATTCATAGGCCTATATTAGGAGTAAAGTCTGAAATTGGTGACCTTAAGAAAACAAGAGTGACATCACGCTTGGAGGCTCCAGGTGCCACTATCAGGTTGACGGCCATGAACTTTGGTTCCAAGAACTTCTAGCTGCGGCCCCGGGACCAGGGCAGCTTCCCATTGGACCATTTCGGTGACTGTAAAAGCTTTAAGGAAAAATTCACGAAGTGTCTCCATGAAAATAATTTGGAAAATGTTTTGTGCAGAAATGAATCAAAAGAATATTTAGATTACAGAACGAAGAGGCAACTGATGGCACAAGAACAAATGGAAAAACTAGGATTTGGAGATTTGATTGATAGACTATCAGAGACAAAAACTAATTTTCGATGGAAAGAAGGCTGCTGGGCTGTTTTGGGAGTCATCTGAGACAGAGCAGTGGCATTAACATTGTCACCTGACAGTTTACTTATGAGGTAGCGTGACTGAGAAATGTCCTCAAAGTATCACGTGAAATCAAAATAGACATACCTCTTTGATGGGCAAGGCTCGCTCATAGCTTGGGGAATGGCTCATCCTCTGAAGCCTCCCAAATTATTTTGAAAACTTATTCTGCCTTTTAGATTTTCATTTGCCTCAAAAGTGTTAAGTTTTACCTTTAAATCTACATGTGTGACGGAGCGCCTAGGGAGGCCCATAAAGGACAGGAGGGGAGAAAAGCTAGGTAAGGTATCATTAGTGAGTGGACACCTCAGGTATCATGGTGGTTTTATAATACTCTGAATACCTTTTCAATACCAATGTGCTACATGTTCATGAATTTCAGCCTGTTATTGCCAGAAAACCATTCCCTAGCAAAATGACTTCCTTTTTTAAAAAGAAAAAAAACAACAACAAATATAGGACAAACTACGAAGTTGGGGGCGGGGGGGCGGGGGGAGACAAGTAAAACAAAGGCAAACTAAACCCAAAGAAGAAAGGAAATAAAATCACAATAAAAATCAAAGAAAAACAGGAAAAAAATTAAAAGAATAATAAGAGAATATTATGGACAACTTAATGCCACTATATTGGACAATACTGATGATAAGTGAAAGATCTCTAATGTATTAAAGAAACTGAATTTTAGTTTAAATAGTCACCCAATAAAACTCCAGGTCCACTTGACTTTACTGTCAAATTCTATAAAACATTTACAAAAGAAATATCCATTTCACATAAACTATTCAGATTTTGATGAGCAAGAATCACTTCCCATTCATTTTATGCTACCAAAAAAATGCCAATGACACCACAAGAAAACTATAGACAATATTACACATGAATGTAGATACAAAAATTCTAAAATTACACCAAATTCAATGATATATAAAAAATACACCATGACCACAAACCTATTAGAATAAATAACTGAATTAAGTTAAGAATGCAGTATACAAGATCAATATACAAAAAGAAACTGTATTTCTACACCTAGCAATGAACAATTACAAACTGAAGTAAAAATAACATTTCAAAAGCATCAAAAAGTGTGCAATACATAGAAGTAAATCCAAAAAAAGAGGTGTAAGTTATATACACTGACAGCTACGAAACACTGCAGAAAGTAAAGAAGACCTAAATAAAAGTAGAGATATTCCTTTTTAATGGGTTACTAGACTTAATGTCTACTAAATATGATGTCAATTTCATCCAAATTTATCAACAAAATCCAATTAACATCCCAGCAGGCTTTTATACAGAAGTTGATAAAATGACTCTAAAATTCATTTGACTCCAAGACCTAAGACTATCCAACAGAACTCTGGCGGGGGTGGGGGGCGGCGGCGGGGGAGGATAAAGTTAGGAGACTAATATACAAGCTGACTTCAAGAGTTAAAACACTACAGTAATCAAGATTGTGTGATCCTGGCAGAATGACAGTCAGCGATCAAGAGAACAGAAGAAAAAGTCCAGAAATAAACTCACATATATCTGAATAGGTTTTAGACAAAGGTGCAAATGTTATTCAGTGTATAAGGTCTTTTTAATAAACGATGATAGAAAACTGAATATTCACATGTAAAATATGATCTTCAATTCATGCCCTGTACATACACAAAAATTAATTCAAAATTGATCTTGGATGTAAATGTAAAATATAAAGCAATAAAATTTCTAGAAGAAAACTAGGAAAAAATGTCTGTGACCCTAGGTTAAGCAAAGGGTTTTTTATATGTGATACCAAAAGCATTATCCACACACAAAAAAGTAATAAAAGAATCATAAACTAGCTTCACTAAAGTTAAAAACTTCTTTTCAAAAGACACTTTTAAGAAAATGAGAAGACAAGCCACAGACAGAAAATATTTGCAAAGCAGATACTGAGTAGATTTGAATCCTGAATATATTAAAAAACTTATGATTCAATAATCTAATCTTTAAATAGGCAAAAGATATACACATTTCACAAAAGAAAATAGATAAGCACATGAAATATGGTAAATAAGCACATGAAAATATACTCAACATCATTAGTTACTAAGGAAATGTAATTTAAAATCACAATGAAATACCATCATGCTTCTATTAGACTCCCTAAAATTAAAAATTGATAACCAGTGTTAGTGAGAATATAGAGGAACTGGAACTCTGCTGGTGGGAATGTAAAATGGCATAACCACTTTGGAAAATAGTTTGACAGTTTCTTAAAAAGATACATTTAAATAAATCTACCATATGACCCAGTCAATCCACTACTGGGTATTCACCCAACAGAAAAAAAAAACATATACCCATAGAAAGACTTGAATATGAATGCTTATAACAGCTTTATTTGTAAAATCTATAACCGGGAAATAACCAAAAGTCCAACAACTCAAATGGCTAAACAAATTCTGATATATCCATATAACAGAACACTACTTAGAAATAAAAAAAAGGAATGAACTAGATACATGCAACAACATGGATGAATCTCAAAAAAGATAAAAGAAAAAAAAAGTCAGGGGGAAAAAAAGAGTATAAACTGGATAAATCCCTTTACATGTAATTCTAGAAAATGTGAACTAATCTATAGTGATAGCAGATCAGTGGCTGCCTGGGGCAGGGAGGGTGGGAGAGAAGGATCACAAATGGACAGAAGGAAAACCCTTGACTGTGGTGATGCTTTCAAGGAGATAGAGAGATAGAGAGATGAGAGAGAGATAGAGAGATAGAGAGATAGAGAGATGAGAGAGAAAGAGAGAGAGAGAGAAGAGGAAGAGAGAGAGAGGAGAGAGAAGCCATTGTAGATTTGGAGAACAAAACTGTATTAAAAAATACTAAATTTAGTTCTGATGCTAATAATAATTTAACACTTAATAGGAATTTACATTTCCTCAGGTAGTTGATTGTCACTAAGTGCCTACAAAAGCACATAAAATTTCTCACTTATCACATTTATTCTCAAAGTAGCCCAAGGAGGCATGTAAGACATGTAGTATCCTTACATTACATGAAGAAATCTAAGAACTTGTAAAAAATAAATTTAAAAAAGTAATCTCAGAGTTCCTTTTATTATCTGACATCTATTATCCTTCTATTGTAAGCTAGTTTATGGAAGGCCTGAGACCTCAAGAAAAAGAAGAGAGACAGAAAGCGAGAGGGACAGGCAGCAAGGAGAGACTGCTTTGAGCCTTCATTTTAAGGAGGAGGGTAAACCCAAATGGTTGAAGCAGGATCCTAAATAAATACCTGAGCAGCCACCTGCCAATACAGCACTATTGTAAACTGCTGATTAGCATAGGGATCTAAAAGAAGTATTCAGGAAAATTAGCTGTACATAAAGTGAACTAGGTGATGGAAAAGTTGGAGACAAGAACAGAGTATAAAATATCTGGAAAATCTGAAGATAGAAAATAAAGGATTTTAATCCCTTCCTAACATCAAGTTCTAGGAATGCACATTTTGTCAGTCAAAAGTAACTGGAGAAAATTCCCACCCCTGACTTAGAGACAATGATTGTTACCATGTGAACAAGACAACCAGGAGACCTTTAAAATACCAATACCCAAGCCTTATTCCAAACCAATTAAGTCAATTTCTCTGGGAGGGGACATCAATATTTTAAAACAAACAAACAAACAAACAAAAAAACAAAAAACATGGTAATTCTAATAGACAGCTAGAATTGACTGACAACAACTAGAAGTTCCAACATTTTCTGGCAGACATCAACAAGAGGATGACCACAAATCATGAAGTTTCTAGCTGTTCTTTTTCATTAGAATATATCCCCTGCTGAATAAACTGCATTCTGTTTTTGCAGAAATATATACTTATTAATGTACTGTAAACCTCGGGAATATAAAACTAAGAACATGTACATTTCTAAATTGTAAAAAAATGGTAAGATATTTAAAGTGTACATCATGATTTAATACACGTATTCATTGTAAAAGGATTCCTCCCATCTAGTTAATTAGCACATCCATCATCTCACGTATTTATTTTCTGATGAAAACATTTAAGCTCTACTCTCTTAGCCAATTTCAGCTATATAGGTGTTATCAACTATATCACCATGATTTACATTAGACCCTCAGACCTATTTATCTTATAGCTAAAAGTCTGTACTGTTTTACCAACCTCTCCCTATGTTCCCCACTCCCAGCACTTTTAATTTTAATTAAAAGTAATTTTGAATACATCATAACTCTTTATTATTCTAAAATTATAATTTACATTTTAATTTTTGAGAGCAAGAAATACTCCTTAGGAAAAACTCTCTGGTGCAGTGGGAGCCAGGAGAACAAGATTTTGAGTATTTGCTTTGCCAGGGATCAGTTATACGGTCTTCAAGAAATTAATCTCTCCACAACTATGTCCTCATTCATAAAATGAGGGAAGGCACAGATTAGACACATTCTGCCATACTTCACAATATGAAATACCTGTGTATAAGACTGTGTGTACCAGGTATTTTCAAAGAACTACATAAACATCAATCTAAGTATTGTTTTTAAGACAGAGGAAGCAGTGGATAAGAATTTATTAAACTATAAATTTAAAAATTTTCTAATTCTAAATATACAACCAAAATTTCCGATTATGTTTGGAGAAAAGCTAAATCTTGTTGTTTTTTTTTTTCAGAAATTTTATATAACATCCAGCTTTAATTCTCAATTATCCACAACTAGAGGGATAGGATGTAAGGAAAACCCAAAACAAAAAATCTGTTTTCTCAGATGTATTTTTCCCAGCAAAAGTTACAAACCGATGGAAAAGTGGCAAGAAGTATACAATGAAAAACTAAACAGCCTATACCTAACCTTCTCAACATTTACATTTTGGCACATTTGCTTTATCATTCTTCCTCCCAATTGCTCTCTTTCCCTTGTGTATACATTTTTTTCCCTAAACCATTTGAGAGATAGCATGACACATCAATCTGTAACTACATGTATCTCCTAAGAACAAAAATATCTCTTATATACCAATACAAATATTACTCAGAAATGTTATTCAGAAGTTATTAATGTAATGTTATATATAATATAGAATCCATTTTCAAATTATTCCAATAATATTTATAGCTGTTTATGTTGTATGGTTTTGATCCAGGTCTGATGAAGGATTGCTTTCATATGTAAATGATGTTTGAATATTGGTATGTGTCATTTATAAAAAATTCATTACATTTTTAAATAAAATAATCCAGTATAAGATGGTGAGATTTATAGAAGGCAGGGCAGAATACTAGAAAGAGTCCTGGATTATAACTGAGGAGGTTAGGTTCTACTCAGATTTTATTCTAATAAATTGCCACTGGAGCCAATTCCCTTTGTACACTGGGGAGTGATTTTCATGTCTTGAGATGCTTTGAGCATCAGTGAGTGAGAAACCCATGATACTTGATATCAACTAGGACAGTAGCCTTTTTATCTATTATATATTTCAAGGTTCTAATTAAGAACAGTATTTATAAAAAATATTTGGGGGGCGGTGTTTTCCTTTTTGAAAAAAAAAAAGTAAGTTTAAAACAAGTAAGCTGAATAAGTAAAAAAAAAAAATAAGTAAAAGGTAGGTAGAACGGGTAGAGAAAGGAAACAAAAATCAAATTCTCCAAAGAATAAGAGTGACACTCACACCTATAATTCTGGAACCAAAAAGTCAAATGTGGATATAATCTTTCATTGTTAAACATAGCTGAAATAGCCAACTATCAGGTATAAAAACACATGCTCTATTACTTGAGAAACCATAAACATCTCTAAGCCTCCAATTACTCCAAGGCAAACTAGAATTAACAGCATTCACTTTACAGGGCTGTTGTGAGTATACAATGAAATGTTTGTAAAGAACTCACCCAGTGACTGGCATACTGTAAGTACTCAAAAATTAATAACAATTACTAGCATTAAAAAGTTGCATAACAGTTATAAGTATAGCTCTAAGTCAGAATACTTGGATTCAAATGTTAACTTCTCCATTTAGTGGGACCTCTGGTTTTGGTCACATGACAAAATTTTTAAGCTCTAGTTTCTTCATTTGTAAAACAGGGTCAATTAATACTACCTACCTCATTCATTAGTCTACCTTTAAGATAAGGTAAGACAGTCCTTCTAAAGTGTTTAGCACAATAACTGATTCAAAATTAATTTCTCAGTAAGTGTAATTATTTTTCATATTGTTATACAAATATTAAACATGAAACTTAATACAAATATTAAATTACTAAAATACAGCACATGCTGATATAAATATTAATCTATGAAGCTCTGGATAGTCTTTCCTGATTCTTCAACAAACTTTTAAATAAAATCTTAGAGTTGAAGAGAATCTTACAACCCAAAAAACTTATTTTAATTGTAGCATTCTCCATATTTGCAATAATCTGTGTGAACATCTCCCTCCTTCTTTAAACCTCAGGGTCTAAGCTAAAGACCACTGCCTTCACATAGGCAATCTGTGTGAAATAAATAAATAAATGTGTAAGTACAAATTTTAGAGTACAGATTGTTCATAACTGCCACAGAGGTTAAGAGGAAAGAAT